>NW_009213831.1:3705-4753 GCF_000690835.1 Fulmarus glacialis
ATCTGCCTTGTCCCACCCCCCTGGCAGCGGCTACAAGCCAACCTGGCGCTGCAAAACCAGCCTGGGCTCCCCCCTTTTCCAGGGAAGACATCCCAAAGGCAGGAAGAGGGAGAAGGAAGAGGTCCCAGAGCAGCATCTGAAGGCTGCACCGGTCAATGGCGATGCGGATTTCGTGCCCAAAAGCAGCCCGCAGGAAAGGTCATTCCCTGCGATAGCTTCAGCGTTTATTGACCGAGCTCTGAAACAGCAAAATAATTTAATAGCTTAATATATTGGATCGATGCAAGCAGGGGAGGGGAGCGGCGGCGATTAGCCAGAGCTGCTGGTGTCACTCCTGGACGTGCTGGGGCCAGGGGCACCCCGGGGGGCCGCGGGGTTGTCCCAGCCGCAGCCGGACACCTCGCAGTCAAGGGGAAGGATGGGCTGGGAAGGGGCAGGATTGACCCCGAGCCCCGCAGGGCTCCGCTCCAGGACCCAGCAAAGCACCGCGGAAGCTCCCGGCAGGGTGGGAAAGGCAGCGGCAAACCAAAGCATCCACCACGGGCACGGCACGGCTCTGCCGGCAGCGCGGTGACTTCCACGGCGCACGTGCATGCGTGCCTGCGCTCCCCCCCTCCTAATTGTTTCTCTTCATCTTTTTACGGTTGTTAATTGCTCCCTCCTCCGTTTACTGTGTTACTCCAAGTGCTGCTCTTAATTTGCCTCTCTTGCTGCAGGTGCTGGCTGTATTATTAACTTTTAATGTGGAGTGTTAGGGATCCGCGAGTTTGTTTTCCTTGTTACTGATGGATATTTAATTGGCAAGTCGCTGCTGAAACCACGCGAAAATCCAATGCAAATACCAATTTATATTCTTCTGCTCCCTCTCCGACTACCAAATATTTTAAATAAATAAACACGATTGCGTCAATATATCCCCGAGCGTGAGGCTCGCAGGTGTACGCACGGCCCCAGCGCCCGCGGGTTCTTCTGCAGCCCAACACCAAACTGCGGTGGGACGAGCCCAAAGCCGGTCCCGGAGAAGCTGGGCAGGGGTTTTGCCGGCAGC
>NW_009213831.1:5019-5222 GCF_000690835.1 Fulmarus glacialis
AGAAAGCCGGTCCCGGAAAAGCTGGGCGGGTGTTTTGCCGGCAGCCGCGACCCCGCCGGGGAGCACCCGGCATCCCGGCACGCATCTCCACTGCCAGGCCCTGCCGGGCAGCCCTGGGAAACAGCTGCTTAATAACACTTTGCATTAATGTCCCGCAATGCAGACACTAATCAAGAGGCGGCATCTCCCATCCCAGCGGTGAT
>NW_009213831.1:5235-5474 GCF_000690835.1 Fulmarus glacialis
ATGCAGCCGCATCCAGCCTCGGCATGACGGCCGGCCATCTCTCCCGCTGCACCCAAAGCTGGGCGCCAGGCTCCAAACCAGTCCAAATCCCAGCTCCCAGCTCCAAATCCCAGCACCTCCGGGTCGGTGCTCACCTCCTGCGCCCCACGGCCATCGGTTTGGCACATCGGGGTGCTGGTGGGGCTCAGCAGGACCCCCGGGACCCCAGCCCCATGCTGGGCGCATCCTTCCCGGCAGGG
>NW_009213831.1:5631-5846 GCF_000690835.1 Fulmarus glacialis
GCTGGTGCTGATGAGTTTGGCCCATGGCAAGTGGCTCCTCCGACAGCGGCGACCCTCACCCTCCCGTGCCACCACGGGTCTGGCAGTGCCGGAGAGGCGTGAAAACATGGATGTCTCCCTTCAGCCCCATCGTGGGGTGCTGGGGGCACCCAGGGGCTGCCAGGAGCCAGGGGGTGAATGCCAGGGGCCCCCCTCACAGTGTGACACCGGCGGCG
>NW_009213832.1:0-210 GCF_000690835.1 Fulmarus glacialis
GTATCCGACAGGCACCTGTTGCCTCACTAATGCGCCCAGAAACACCATCTCCTATTAAAAATACAGTTTATTCTGAGCAAGACACCAAAGTTGAGCTCAGATAAGATACGTTTAGATGATGTGCATCGCATCCCAGCTCGGTAAAACACTCTTGAAATGGGGCTTCTGCCCCTTGGGCTCCCCCGGTCCGTGGGTCTTTTGCACGATGCC
>NW_009213832.1:504-19989 GCF_000690835.1 Fulmarus glacialis
AAGAAAAAAGACGCCCTGGCAGGCTGCCCGGCTACCTCCGGTCAGGGCTGCTCACCAGAAAGCAGAAATCAAATCTCTCCCTCGGCTGCGGTGGGTGGCAGAAGGCAAAACGCCGCTTCCCAGTGCCTTGTAATCCCCGTTTGACCAAAAAGGGAACCAAACGCCGTTAAAGCGGGGCCTCCACACGGCCGAGGGCGAGTGGCTCGCTCGGGCTGCTCTGAACTTGCCGTCCTCCCCCTGCAAAGCCCGGGGAATCCCTGGGTAGCAGCGCAGGTCTGGGTGCAGTTTAGCGGAGAAGAAGAGGTTTTAGGGGGTGTACGAGGGCTTTGCACGGGCCGCCATCCCGTGGGGCAGCCCCGAGGCCTTGCTGCGGTGCTAACGGCCATCACCTACTGCAGAAACGGCAGGGCCGTGCCAGCCCTTGCCCCGTCTGCAGGCGATGGATGGTGCCGTCTCCTGGCACGGCCGGGCTTTTCCCACCCCGCGGTCACACCTCAGAGCAGCGGGGACCAAGGACTCGTCTCTGCAAAGGGCCAGAACTGAGCTCCCTCTGTACAGGCAGGGAAACTGAGGCACGGAGCAGCGGTGGCCCACGAGCGGCTGTAGCATGTCCCCGGCTGTGACCCAGGGACCCTCCTCCCAACCGAGACCACCCATCCCCTGCATTTCATCCCACCCCGGCTGAACATTAACACCCAGCCAGCAGCAATGGGGCAGGTTTCAGCAGACGCAAGAGCACGAGGCTGCGCAGGGATCGGGCTCCGAGGGGCCGGTTCTGCCTCAGTTAAATCCAGAAATAACCTTTTCTAGATCTCGGAAGCAGACAGCAAAGTGACACCAGGAACGAGACCATCTCCCCACCTACATCCACCTCAAGGAAGAAATCCTCAGCTTCCTTAAGCACAACCCCGCCGACGGACATAACGGGGGGATTTACGGTTCAATAGCTGAACCACAAAAAAAAAAAGCTACGGAAGATCAAGCTTTTTAGTTCAGGCTGAAACAAAAGAGGCAGCTTTTGGGTTTTCAGGGAAGGGGAAAAACCCACGCGGAGCAGACGGAGCTCCAGGTCAGCCTGGAAAGACTGCGCTGACATTGAATGTCAGGCTCAGGTTCTGTCCTCCCTTCAACTTCCCCAGTTTGGCTTCAGGGCTGTTTCCAAGTAAAAAAAAAATCTGCTTTCAAACAACCAAAATGCTCCATACCTAAATCTCTGCCTGAAACACTGGAACGTTTCCAAAATGCATATTTTTGTTTGTCAGATTGGAATGTTTTGACATTTGCAAGTATTCCCCCCTCTTTGGCCAAGACGATTTGTTGAATGAAATCCAGCTTCACTAGAAGTTTTGGTCCCTTTTTCGAGGAATGGACATTGTGTGGAAAGGGAATAATTACAGTACAGAGCCAAACGATTAATCTCTGCCCTGATTTAAAACAACGGGAGAATCTGTCCCCTTAGTGCTCTCGCGATACCTATAAATTGCCAGGGATGCAAGAGGGCTTGGAGGTAGGATAGACCCCCCGGGAGCACTTGTAAGGAATTGTTTTCATGCATGAATAATGCAATATCTTTTTTTTTTTTTTTTGCTTTGCTCCTCAAACTTGCTTTAAAGTTCAGACGAGCTGGCAAGGATCCACAAGACCGTAGTATTTCCCATTTTAGATTAGATTGAGAAACTTGCCTGTGCAGCACAGCTACTGCTAAGCCATTTCTTCCTCTGGATTAGTTACTGGAGAAGTCGTGGCCAGCGCGGCGAGGACCGAGCCGTCGGGGGACCCACCTCTGCTGCCTCGGCCACGCGCAGTGGGACGACCAAGAATTCCCTCTCCCGTCACAACGAGCTCTGCTGGCATTCCTTAAATGCCACTTTTGCCGTCTGCTGCCAACGACCGATACGTTATCCTGTGCAATGGGTTTGCAGATACTGTACATTGACTTTTGGGGGAGAATGGGTCGGACTGTCACAGTTCTTCAGCAGATATGCAGGCCAAGGGGAAAGCTACTGAATTCACTTGCAGGTACATTGTGGATAGAAATAGAAAATACCCCCTTTAGCCAGCACAAACGCTCCCTGGAATATTCCATTATAGTTTTAAAAGGCTTAGCTCTCCCCGCTGCACGCGTTTCCTGATAACCACCTCAGCTTTTCTTGTTTAATTGCTTTCTGCCATTCTTCCAAATCATCCCCAGGACCAAGGGTACAATTCTTATCATTAAATAATCAATCACTAATAAGCTCAAAACATCCAGGCGTGACAGACTTTGTTTTTAATCAGTTCTAATACACAGCGGGCACATCCGCACCATGCTTATCCCAGTTCGGAAGGAGTTATCCACGCTTTATTGACACGTGCAGCTCTCCTGCTTCTCCGTTAACTCTCCTCTGCCATCAGTTCGGCTTCCTCGAGGTCCGCAGCCCGCCCGGCTGCGGCAGAAAGAAGCTTCCCTGTCCCTCTGACACTCACACACTGGTGGCTTCGGTATTTCTAATGAAAAAAATGAAAAACCAAAGAAATTCAGTGAATGGGGCCAACAGCAGCTTGGACTAACACGCACTCAGCTCTTCGCAGGAGCTCAGCCCCCGCCGCACGTGACAGCCCTCTGACGAAATACCGCACCGGCTCCCCAAGAAACAACATTTACCCATTAGCCGCAGGTTTCTTTAGCCACGGGAAGGGCAAAGTCCGCTGCCAACAACGGTCTCGGCTGCCCTGAGCACGGGCCGCAGCAGCACACAAACCCTCCCAGCCTTAAGCAGCAATGCAGGACAATAAATCATCTTCGTATCCATCCCTAAAGGCACGTCCCGATTCGGCATAGCAAACGTAACTCAAGCTGTGGGCAAGGAACTCTCTTACCGCGACACAAAGCGGTGAGAGGGGACCAGCCGGTCATGTTCAGCAAAGCCGCAGCAAAGTCAGGAGTAGGGCAGGAGAATGACGACTTGCTGGAGGACAGCTACAGGTGTCACCCCAGCCGAACTGCAAAGGGGTCTGGTCTAACCGGGGGTCTACAGCCCATGGGGACTGGCTGATGAGCGGCACTTCACTCGGACAGCTAGCTAGGAAATGTTTCTGTTAGAGCTAGTTATAGCGCTGATGATCATGGGAAGCAATTAGCCTGAAAAATAAATCAGGTGAATAAATGAGGGATATGTGCAGGTTGGGCTGCTGAAGGAGATGGGGAGGGGATGAGCATTTCTATTCGAGTTTGCAGAGTGCTCCCTCCATTTTCCAATAGCTACATGGGAAAAGCCAACCACGCTTTGCATAAAGATTTTAAGTGTCTATACACCCCTCGGTGACGTTGCTCAGGAGAGTTTTCCCACTGATTTTTGCAGCTCGGACAGCCAGACAGGGTGACCAGCCCCAGCCCAGAGCCGCAGGAGTCAGCTCCTGAGCAAGGAATGCCCGAAGCAGAACACGGGCTATCCGCACGTGCGGGAAGCGAAATGTTCCTACAACCCTTGTATAGATAAGGAAGGACTGTTTTATAGTGCCCGGCAAGGCTTAATCCAGAGGTTTTATCCCTCAACGGGGTTCACAGCTTCTGTTCTATTTATATCTAAACAATGAAATCATTTCCCCCTTATTAGACCCGTACGCATGACCCAGGTTGTAAACAAGGTAACAAACCCCAGCACCACCACTGCTGGCAAAGAATAATCCTCAGCCAAAGCAGAAGCAAAACCAACACAGCAGGAGAGACATTTGATTATCCTTCCCTTCTTGCCACACACAAATTAAATTCTCGCTGTAACAACTAAAGAAAAGCTACAGAACTCAGAAGCTTGGGAAAAAAAAAAACCCAGCTTGTAGAGAGAAGAAAAAACCAGTGCTACTTACCGAGCGATGGCCTGAAGGCCCACCTGACACCCCTCTGTGAGCACCAAGGCTGGCAGCAAAGGGGAGCAGAAGGACAACGCTAGTGGCTTCACTTCCACATCCTAAGAGCTGCTTAGGAGCACAGAACCCCACACCCACAAGACAGACACCCCCCCCAAAGCTGAGTGCCACCCTGGGGATCCACTAATAAACCTGATCTGCCCTGAGCAGCCCCACCTGAGCCCTCACTCCACCCTCCCCACCCACAGCCCAGCAGCTCTATTTAAGCTCAGGACCCTTGCCCTCATCCTCAGGGTGCTGGTCCCTCTGGGTGCTGTAGTTGTTGGAGAAGCCTTAGCAATACCCTGTTCTGCAGCACCCACATCTGGGGGATGGTACTCTGCTGGAAAAGATTCATCTGCAGCATTGGGGTTGTCACCCATCTCTCCTGGTGCTCAACACCCCCAGACAAGGAGCTGGGCTCCAGGGGATGGTGCCTGGGCAGTGATCCTTCCTGCAGCTTGGTAGGCTGAGTAGCAGAAGGAGGCTCCCTTATTAAGCAAAATGTGTCATTTAGACCATAAATTATAGGAGGAGTAAGTCCATAATGTCACCTATAGGAAACCTCTGCTGCTTCCCTGCTTTATTCTGCAGTGCACAAGATGAGGTATGTCTGGGCTTGGGTCTTGAGGTCCCCTGGGACACAACAAGGAGGAACTCAGATGAGTTTGGTGTTTTGGGGCTCTGGTTGTTAGATCTCACTGCTCTATAGGGTAGGCTTTCGAAATGATTTGTTAAGAACTCAATTAACCCCGGGCAGCTGTTTTTAAAGAGGGTGTCAGGACAGCAAGTTCTCTGGAGAGAAAAGTCCTCCCAGTTGTCTGCTCTAGCAGCACGATGCTGTGGTATTCCTTACCGTTAGCTGTTCCCTTTTCCTTGGAAATGCTCGGCAGTAACAGGGAATGCCATTAGATGTCAGTGTGCTCTCAGCTGCAGGACAGGCAGGCTCTGCTGGGGAGGATTTAAGGCAGACTGGTTTGCTCTGGGAGGCAGAGAGCAAAACCCAGCACCTTCCTTCAGAGCAGTTTCTCGGGGGTCTGGGAGCCTGATTAGCCTGGCTGCGTAGTCCTGAGAAGGATGGTAAATGCAGGCTTGGATCATTCATTGGCAAGTGCTGCAGAGAACTGCCTTGTTTAATGAGCAGAGCACCTGGAACGTGAAAAAGAAGGTATTTGCAAGGAGAAAGGGTAGCTCTGAGCGAGTTACAACACAAAGAACAAAAGGGGGGTGAAGTTAGAGCATGCAGTGAAAGAGATAGGAGTCCGAAGTGGCCAGCATTAGTATCAAAGATCCATGACTGCAATGAGTGTTGCCACATCTAGGCACTGAGCATCTAATGCTGCCACCTTGCAAAAATAAAAATTGGCCGCTCTTCAGCTGCCTGGTTTTGCAGCCAACTTAATGCTATGGGCCATAATCCCGCAGGACACTGACTGCCTTCTCAAGGGCACTGTAAGCTTTAAGGCCAAGACTGTTACAGGACCTAAGTTCGGTCATCCCTAAGTACTTGGAAAGGCCATAGAGCTGTCTGAAAACAAACCAGTGATTTTTTAGCGTAGCACTGTCTCTGTGAGCTCCTTCTCACCAAACACCAATGTTAGAGTGAAAGTGCCAGCCAGAATCTCCACTTATTAACTTGATTCCAGGAGCTGGTGCTTGAAAAGTAGAGCTGGACACACAGTAACACTACTAAGACCTAATCCTAAGTGTTAATTGACTTTTCTATAGATCTGATGAGTGCTGCACTACTCTTGATGGTGCAGTTTTTACCAGCTTGGGTTTTTTTTAGTCTAGAGAGTGATAATACCCCTGAGTTACCATAACAGAGAAGTCCTCGCTGTGTGAGACTGTAAAGGCAAAGCCTTATTTTTGCCTTTTTTTTTAATTAGGAATCCAGAGAAACAAACCATCACAAGAGTCGCTTTGGCTGCTGCAGAGTTGGAACAAAATACAACGGCGCATCTTGCTCCTCCTTGCCGCTTCCCCAGTTAAAAGCTCCCTGCACGCGGGACCTTTGGTGGCAGCGGTGTGGAAGCTGGGAATGGAAGCTCCATCTTTACATGCAGAGCGGTTTTGAAACCTGCTGTCTCCTGAAGGGATACATTTGTGCTGTTCCTTCCACCCACTGCTTAGTATTATCACATTTCACAGGAGTGTGAAGTAGCTGAACAAACAGAGCTAGGGAGCTTTGAAAAACGCTACGAGCACCACCTACACCTTGCTGCAAATGTCAACAGGAATCAAGAAGTTCATTTCCTATGCAAGCAAAGTCTTCAAAGCAAGCCCCCCTCCTGTTTTAAACCAAAGGGAAATGCTGCTGCTGACTGCAGTAGGCTCTGGAAAGACGCAGCTGGGATGAACAAAGAGATGCAAATTTTGCCTCGGCATCCAGCCCTCTTTCATTAGGTGGCTTCAACCTCTGGGTTTCTGACAAGCCTCCCTTCTGAAACGCTGCCTCTTAATTTACTTGAAGTTGAGCTGGCTTCGTGTGAAGGCCACTCCTCTCTGGGGGCTCCTTCCTGCGTTCCCTTGGGGCAGGGGTGGCAAACTTGTGGGTTTGGCTTCTGCTGGAGGCAAGGGGAAGCTTGTTTACAGCGCCAGGCTTCGCATTTAGTGTTTGAGCTAGCTTAGGGATCAACACCAGGGAAAGGGAGCCTTTCAACACTGGTGATTCCTTCACTTGCATCCATTTGCTTGACGTGACGCCGCCGCGATGATTGCCGAGGCCGTCATCACGTAGGTGCCTTCCTGCTGCTTTCTGCAAGAGGAGTGCTTTTTGAAAAGCATCATCCTGCATCACCTCGACCGAGGGTCTCCCTGTGATTCCCCGGTAAGCCAGTGTCGCTCAGACACAACCTAGGAGACACGACAGCATTTCAGTTGTTCCAGCTTGGGCGATCGCAACAGCGTTGGTAACGCTTTGCTAATCCAACCCTGCTTCCAGAAGCCGAGGGATGCTTCGGAGCCTGCAGCATCCCCTCGGCCCCCCAGGATGGGACTGCGGTCCTTCTGCTCCCCTCTGATGTGTCCTGTTCCCTTTGATGTGGCTGAGCGAGCCTTGATAGGGACTAGCAGCCTCTGGCAGTCATGCTGGAAAAATTAAACTTCCCAGATCTTGAGAACACGCAGCACAGAAAAATGTGTGAAAAATTGAAATGACAAGGTTATTCGGGTTGTTTCTTTAAAGGCAGCTTCAGCCTGGATAGGTGGTAAAGGCGAGTAGCTAAGATTCCTCTGCTACTGAGGGGGATTTATACAGTATCTTCCACTTAAATCCCAAAGCACTTTTCAATTTATGGACCAAATCCTAAGTTTCACGGGCATACCCCTGCTAGTTGCTTTTTACCTTGGGTTTTTTTTTTTTTTAACTTCTCTAAGTCCTTGCAAAGACCTGGCCCTTGTAAAGCCATCGCGGTCACCTTAACAGGGGAGGTGGTGGTTGACGGACCTTTTCTGCTCCTTCCACCACCACACAGGTCCCGACACAAGTGCTGGCAGAGCCGGAGCATCCTGGAGTCCTGGCTCCTTCCCGCAGGCTCCTTCCTGGCTGAGCCTCTGAACTTGGCCAGGGATAAAACTCAGCACTGCGGCTTTTCAGATCCTTAATGGCAAAAGCATGAAGTCAAAGAACATGCGGCTCAGTTTAAAGAAATCCTATTCCAGTCGACTGGGGGGAAAAAGTGAAAATTGCAATGGGGCCATGCAGCCTGCGCTGGGAGGACTTGGACCTCGGCACGGGGACAGGGACGAGGTTAATCCTATAGCTATAAGGCACAGTTGACCTGTTTCCCTATAGCTGGTATCAGCACCTCTCTCTCTGGAGCTCCGGAGAATTAATTGTTCCAAGTATTTTGTATGCAGACGACTTCTTTTGTTGAAGTGGAGATTTGTGGGAGAAATCCAACTGTAAAGAAGCTTTTCAGGCTTTTATCAGTTGCCTGGAAAGCAACTTTATTTCATTTAATTAACTTTTAATTTTTTCTATCTGTTATTTAGCAAAAGGGGTTGATTTTTTTTTTTTTAAGTGAAGATTAGAGGAGTGTTTTTGACAGAAGTGAAACAGATGCAGAAAAAGTTTCCCAACTTGGCTCCACGTGTATTTTTGTCACTGAAATGATATAGCACGAGCCTAACAGGAATCGGCAAAAGCTGTCAGGAAAGGGACTAGTAACTTGTACCCTCCTCCTAATCTGTTTCCTTTACGGGGCCGCCCAAACACGATGTTCCTCTCTGATTTTGTAAGACGTGGGGAACTACAGCGTGTGCTCTAAGAGAGGAAGGCTGAAGGCACGGAAAAAGGTGGGAGAAGGGGAGAGGGGACTTTTAGAATGAATCCCCCCTGCTCCCCCAGTGATGCTCCAGGGGATGGAGTTTTCCCCCAGGGGATGGAGTTCTTAAATCCTTTCCATACCAGATGTTGGCGCTGCAAAACCAGTCTACCCTTGGCGTGGCCAACACGCTCTTTTGGTATGCTAGCACAGCTTCTCTGGTGGGAATGTATTCCGTGGATCAGGAGCCTGTCTAAACATTAAAACTGTTTAGGTAAATACCAGCTGGTACTCTGTCCTGTTAGCAAATAAAAGCCTCTATTTTAAATTAGTGTTGCAAGGAAGAACAATGTTTAAATAGTTACATTGTCTTCTCCTGGAAAATAAATAACTTAAATACAAATGGTACGGTGAACTCCTGGGGAAAACACTCTAGCTAAACGGCTGCAGTCACCGGGAGATCCGCACGGTCTCTTAGCTGCGCTGCGGGGACAAGGGCTAGGAGAACAATTAGGATTATGGCAGTGGGGAAAGGAGGCGCAGAAAAATGTTTTGCTGAGGTTACCCAGCGGCAGAGGCAGGGATAGAAATGCAGGACGGGCTGGGAGCTGCCGGCGTCCCTGCCTGCTTGGGGCAGAGGCTTTGAGAGCCCCCAGCCCAAGCCCCGGCTGCGGGAGGTGAAGGACACTCAGCCTGAGCTCTCCTTGCCCTTTTTCCCCACGGCTGTCGCAAATTCTGCTTTTTTTTTTCCGGTGTATTTAATAAGCACTAGAGGGCTGCAGAGAACTGCTTTTGCAGCTGCAGACACTGGCACTAATGCAGGCTCTAGCCCTTAGCTTGCTCTGGTCCTTAAAGGAAAACAGAGACAAAGGCGGCGGAGATGCGATGGTTTGGTTTTCCTTACCTGGAAAGAGGAGATTGGGGTGTTGAGACGCAGGCGGTTGCGAAGCGGCACTGATAGTGGCTCACCCCTGGGAGGGAAACAAGAGATGGGATGGTTCTGCTAGGAAATCACAAAATAGCTCGGGTTTGTCCCCGGTCCAACCCCTCTGCTCCAAGCAGGATCATTCAGAGCCGCTCGCTCAGGACCGTGTCCTGCTGGGTTTTGAGTATCGCCGAGGACAGAGACACCACAACCCGTTCCAGTGTTTGACAGCTCCCACGTTAAAAAAAAAAAAAGAGAAAAAGCAGTTTTTCCCTGTATTTCCACATGTTGCCTCCTGTCCTTTCAGCTCCATCCTCTGGCTGTGGCGACAGCGGTGCTTTGACGACAAGGCGACTCTGCTAAGGGGTAATGCTCTATACTGAATTAAAAGAGAAAACCTAGAAAAACTTGAGGTATCAAGTTAAAATAGGGAGACTGGTCTAGAAAGGGCCTCGTGAGACTGCGAGATGGACCCTCGCTATCCCGGACACTTGTCTGCTCCCACGGCTTTTTCTAATTTTCAGCTTTTGTTTCTTTAGAGCCAGTTTATGGTCAGGTCAGTTTATGCCAGGTTCAACAGTTTTCCTCCCCCCGGGGTGCCCAGGGCCCCCGGTGCCTACGAAAAGCGGTCGTCTGGTTTCTCAGCCTTCGTTCTGCTGAGCTCCCCCCTCTCGAGGCAGCCGCTCGCTTCTCTGATCGCCGGCGTAGTTCTCGCCTTATCCTCTGATCCAGGCTTTTTCCTTTTCAGTCCTTTCCAGCTGCCGAGCACATACACGGCAAAAGCAGCTTGTATACACAGCTATTACATTTTATTTTTTAATCATTTTTTATCATATTCAGGTTTGTAAGGCCACTCCTCCGGGCTTATGGTTTCTCCTGAGTTTTTATTATCAGAAAACTTGATCTGGATCCTCATTACTCTTTTAGTGCCTGAAGTCATGAAATGAAAGTATAAAGCCCAGCAGAGGTATCTTTGGAGGTCTCCCACAAACCTCTTTTCAGCGTCGCTCACTGCGAGCCGCTCCCCTCAAACCCACACAACCTTGAAAAACACCTTGAAAAACAAACTCGACCTCTTTATCCTTCCCAAGGGGTATTTCTAGGACTAGGATCAAGTGCACCACGTAGACCACAAAGGCTGACTTCCCCTGGTAGGGAAGGAGCCTGTTTCATCCTGGCTGAACGTCCTAAAAAACCCAGGCTTGCCCTCCTGGACAGGCAGGAGAAGCGCTTGGTTTCCTTCTGCTCTCAAACGAGACAAATGTGAATCATAACTTTCTTTTTCTGTTGTTTTGCAACCACCCCTACTCCTAAATACTTGAAAATCCAGCCTTGAAAGCTTTGGAAAAAAGCTCTGCATGTACGTAAGTATTTTTTCTTATTTAAAAATGTTATTAGACAGACACAGCGGGACAGAATTTACAGTATAATTATGCAAACATAAGTCACCGAGGCCAGCGTCTGCTCTTCAGTCAAGCCAGGCAACATCTCAGCCTGCGATAACCCTATTAACAGAGGCTGATGAATAATACAAGTTTCCTATATTTGCTTTAGGGTGCAATTCACCCATCTGCAGAGGGTCAGCACAAGAGCTATGTTCTAGTGAAGTCTGATTTAATACCTATAAATAAGGCATAAGTGATGCATGGCCTTGCACTGTTCCTTTACGTGGGGGTGAAGTAGAGCCTTATGAAATCTTTGTCTCAGCATGTCCCTTCTCCTTGTAATCCCATTCAATACCAAGTGGATAATAATCTATTGCATTTATCTCTCCCTCTTCTGTCGCTGTAGTTTCAGAAAGACAGTTTGTACTTGGGTGCTGGCAACCAACTTCCTCTGTGCACTAAAAAAAGCCCCATAAATCTACATACATCATCCTGAGCTTAAATATTATAATCAAGATTTGAGAAATGTATTTTACAGAGAAACATCCAAGTCCCCCAATACCCACTTCCCTGCTTTCTTCCTTCCTTTTCTTTCAGAAAGCAAAAAAAAAAAAAAAATCAGAGACAGAAAATACAAGGACGTTTTCTGGCTGTTGACTTTGACTTCCAGTTTGGATTGTTTCTCCTCTTTCTCTTTAGTTCATTTATCCATTGAGGGAATAGCCAAGGGAAAAAGCACAAAAAAGAAGGGGAAAAAGCCCAGGAAACAGGGAAATAATTGCAATAGAAATCAAAGAAAAAGGGGCAATTTTAAAAGCCAGACTTTGCACGTTGTCTTATTTTTCCACTCTTAGGATAAGAAATCGGAATACCTCTATAGAGACAAATTGCTACTTCTATCAGAAAACAACCTCCTGGCAAAATATTCACCAGCAATCAGACTCGTACCGATCCAAGGCCCGCGACGGAGGACGCAATGAGGGTTTCGTGCAGGTTTCGCGGGGCCTGCTGCTCGGCAGAGCCCCTTCTCCTGAAAGCCACCGAACTGAAGACGCCCGCTCCTCCAGCCCCTTTCCTTTCACAGAGTCCTGCCTTGGCAAAAAATCATTTTAACCATATTTTCTTTCCTCCAATTTGCCACCAGATGGCACGGCCACACCAGGCGAGCGGGGAAGGAGAGCGGTGGGTCAGCGGAGGACAGCCTGGCCCTAGATGGGGGCGAGACCCCCCCGGGCAGGGGGAGAGCTCGATGCTGGAGGAGAAAAGAGACTTTAAGATAGGTTTCTGTTCATCACAAGTGACCGCCTCTCTCTCCAGAATAGATTCCCTTTGATTAAAGTGATGATGGAAGAGAGGTTTTCATTCAAGTTGATAATTTGGCCATCGGGCACCAAAGACGCCGGGCTTTCCCTCTACCCCCGTGTGACAGCGTCGTCACCCCCCGCAGAGATGGGGAAGCCCGGAGTGGCTGCCACCGGCCAAAATTCAGAGCGAATCTGAGCCAGACCCCTGAGAAATAACCCAGCCCTCCGCCTGGGCTCTTTTCTAGGTTAAATTCGCTCGCGCCTGATGCGGTGGAGAGTTTCTCAGGGAGGGAAGTCGCCGTGAATGGGTCCCTGTGAGTTGGGAGGGGACGGCGCAGGGAGACGCGGGGCTGGCGTGTTCCCGTCTCTATTCGCCGCCGAACGGCAAGAAAAGGTGGAGGTACCCAGCATTTAGCATCCCAGCCCAGTCTCGCTTTTGTCTACTGGAAACGCTCCCTTTCAGCATCTTTCTTTTGTGCCTGTCGTACGCTGGATGCAATCTCTAGCATTTCTGAGACGTTTAATTACTTTTCTCAGTATCGTTTGTGTTGATTGCCTTTTTTTCTTTGGGTAAGAGAGCAGGAGTGTGCCTCACACCGAGAGCAAATCACTGTTTGATTGGCAGCGCTTCCCAGAACGGCTTCTGATCACCCCCTCCTGGTGCTAAAAATGCTAACGGTGTCCCGAAACAACGCGAGGCTCCTTCAGAAATAACTTTTTTATTTCTCTATCGCAGGCCACATACTGGTAGAGGGAGCTGTTCTGACGCTCATTGCTCCTGGTGTTTCTGGCTGGACCCCAAGGTCGTTTTGCTCTTCCTCCTGCGTCGAGGAAGACTCAGCCCCGGCCCTCCTTGAGAGATGTTTGCCGAACGGCTCCGGAATCTTCTCCCAGGAGGATTTTCCTAAAGCGGTGATTCCCCTTATTGCAAATTAAGCCAAGACCGTCGTTGCCTCCGCGGCACAGCTGATCGCGGGCTTTGCAATACGTGGAGATATTTCAAGCTGCGGTCTGTCCTCCCGCTGCCTTCTCCTTTCTGTTCCCTCCCGCGTGCTCCCCAGCCTGCCGACGTCTTTCCAAACACGTGGTGACCCCGAGCCCTCCTCAGCGCCGAGCAGGATACCGACCCCCCACGTCTTACATACAACGTGCTGCCTAATACCCTTCTGCATTTGTTTTTCTGCTACTTTTTTTCGGTGGTGCGCGAGCATCACCGTGTTGGCTTATTCTGCGGGCTGTGCTGTTACCCCCCTCATCCCCATCTGCAGAGCCAGATATTTCCCCCAGTTAGCATTTCTGCACCCACCTGTCTTTATCCTCTCCGTTCCAGCCCATTTTTCCAGCGAACGGGGTTTTTTCTGAATCATCAGTTGTGACGGTGGGCTCCCCCTGCCCCCGACCTGACCTTTTCCCGTAGCCCTGCTCAAGCGATAACCACCTATGGTGACCACGACGGACGTGTCTGGTCGTGATGGATGCATTTGGACGTGATGATCTTAGGGGTCTTTTCCAACCTTAATGATTCTGTGATTCATCCAGCTCAAAGTGGATTCGGGGAAGACAGATAACAATACAATAGGCAATGCGTCCACCTAACCACAGCGCTGGTCAACGTTTGACTCCAGCCAAATTGGGAAGGAGCTAACGTCTGCAGTCGGTATGTAAATATGACTCTGAGTCAATCATCTTACCCCCATCAATAGCGGGCAGCCCAAGAGCCCTTTGAGCTCTCCTGCACGGGCTGCACGCCAGGATGTCCCCGTGAGCAGGGATGCCTCTCAGGGTTACTCCTCAAGGTTGAGAGATTGGGGACAGAATTTTTAGCAGGGCCTGTTGCGACAGGACAAGGGGGAATGGTTTTAAACTGAAAGAGGGGAGATTTAGACTAGATATAAGGAAGACATTTTTCACAACGAGGGTGGTGAGACGCTGGCAGAGGTTGCCCAGAGAGGTGGTAGATGCCCCATCCCTGGGAACATCCAAGGTCAGGTTGGACGGGGCTCTGAGCAACCTGGTCTGGTTGGAGATGTCCCTGCCTGTGGCAGGGGGGTTGGACTAGATGACCTTTAAAGGTCCCTTCCAATCCAAACTATTCTATGATTCTAAAAATAGTGGAAAAACCGGATATTAAGACCTAGCTAGCTAAGGAAATGCTTGGCATTTTGATATATAGCATAAACAGTGGGAGAGGATTTCCATGATGTGGAAGGCATCTTTCCCCTGAAGGTGTTTGCGAATGTGATAGGATCCAGCCGCACCTAGACTCCTCTCTGAGAAGGAGTTTAGAAAGCAAGGGGGTCCTTTCTGAACCTCATGACTCAACGGGAGGGACTGACCCTGTCTTCTATGTAGCAAAAAACCAAGCGTACCTTGCCATCGAATCTTGTTAACTCATTGTTGCATTTACTATCAAACTTCGTTAAATCGCTGTCTTACACCAATAAACATATTGCTGCTTCTCTCTTACGAGTGAAGTGCATCTCTCTCGCTCCGCCCGCGACATCAGCCTGTCCTCCCAAGGGCCGTACGCCTCCCCTTCCCCCAGCGGCACCATCTGCCGCGGGACGGGCTCTCCGGTACCTGCGTAGGAGACACAAACACAAATCACTCTCGTTGCTTGGGGTACGTGACCTGTGGGAGAGGAGCTGCTGCGTGATGGGGGATGCCCTGCCTGGCCTCCCCCGGGAGTTCCTTCAGTTACAGGGTCTTGGAAAGATAATTTTTGGAGCGGGTACTTCCCAGACTGATTCCTCCCCACTTAATTCTGATATTACCATAACCACCCTCGGGTCCCAAATAGAGGGAATTGTATCCTCATCTCCTCCTGCTGCAATCCACAGCCTTTCAAATTCCTTCTCAATGCCTTCTTGTCGAACGACTCCTTTTATTGTCTCATCCAACGACCGTGCAATTCTTTGTAGTCTTCGTGCTTGAACACTAGGCATAACCCCGAGAGCCTGGTAATACCCAACCCACCATCTCGAGGGCTAGAATACAAGATGGCATCACAAGTACTTGGGGGTAGATGTAACCACTCCTTGACGACAGATCTAATTGCCAAGTCAAGGGTTGCCAGGTATGTGACTTAGACATCAGCTTCCGCTAGGTAGATGAGTCGTGGAACAGTATATCCCTTCAACTTCTGAAATGGCTCCAGTGCTGCCTTCCCAATCTGTTGTAACCAATCCTCCACCTTTTTCAGTGGTTCTGGTTTTGATATTCCAGTCCATGGGTCAATACGTAAGCCCAAATATTTCTCAGAATTACCTGGTTCGATCATATTGAGGGGTGTGCCGTTAATCATCCGCGGAGGACACGGAGTCATCGATGGTATCTGAGTCTTTGTCGGCTGGATGTAAAAGGAGAGGACCACGGGAGGCACGTGCCTGTTCCCTGCTGCTGAAAACTCCTCTTAAACACAATTTGCTTAAGTCATTTCTTCCCGCCCCGACCTGCAAGCCTGATTTTTATGTACTGTGGTAAATGTTATGCCTTGAAAAGACCCACACATGAATAAAAAATCAGGCTGTCACTCTGCCGTGCTCCTTTTAAAGAGAAATTGCTTAAAGCAGCAAGAAAGATGTCTAATCTCGGGACTCTGGGAGCCGATGTTTGTGAAATTCTGTGCGAGGGGGGGAGGCGAGGGTCACTGCAATTTATGCTCATGAATAATGAATCTGACATTGTAGCTATGCAAATGTAACCTAACAAGCTCCAAACTCAATAAAAATCTTGTTTGTTATGTCAGTTATTCACCAGGCTCCTTCCCCAGCGCTCGCTTGGATTTTCGGGACGGAACCGATTTATTTGAAGAGGTGGAAGGGGGTGACCAACATTCCCTTAGGAATCCTGGAGCTTTGAGCCCTTTGTGCAGCCTATAAATATGAGACAGGATTCCTGGGTTGCATACACACAGGGATCTGGTCCTAGTCAAAATTGCCTGGCTTTCTATAGGAATGACTGAGAAATAATCAGCACTAGGAAACCTTCCCCTGTCATCAGGTTATTGCAGAGCAAACTATGTCAGGCTTGACCTTCTCTTAACCATCTGGTGACAGCCAGAAGTGAGACATAAGGATTGTCAGGTCTCGTGATAGTTGCTTAACCTCTCTCCATCCTTCAGCTTGCTCACCTCCTGCAAAGCATCAACACTTACTCCATCCCCAGGCGTGTGGCGAGCGCTGCCAGTGTGATACGGCCCCGCGACGGTATTTCGTATTCTAACACAACGCTGGATGGCTTCCAACTGTTTTAGAAACCTGTATCAACCCGATGCAACTCGAAGCCGAAGAAAAACGGCGATGCTCAATGCGAGACCGGGAGCGACGGGGGTGCTGCGTCGCCCCTTGCCCATCAACAAATGCGTTGCCCAAAGGAATATCCAGCCAAAAGCTGCAGACATGATTTCTCTACCGAGGTAACCTTTACAGCTCCGATGAACAATATTTTACACTGCTACTGCCTGAACAGAAGTCACTGTATTGTTTTTCATACCTCTGTCTCTTGTCAGGAAGAAGCTAGAGTAAATTCTCCTTGGACAGCTCGGTGAAATCCTGACCCGCGTGCTGATCACGGCTGTGTTTTCTCAACTCGGAGCACGGGCGAGGATGTGCACCAAGTTATTGATGAGTCCAGATCAGCTTTCACCTTTTTTTGTCTTTTTCTTCTTTTTTTGGCACTTGTATACGCCCGGCTTCGGTCGTGTCGTGCCTTTCTGTTTTAACCGGTAACACAACCTGACAAAAAGACATTCGCATCTAAACAACCGGGTCTAGGTCGATCTGCCCGCTGGTTTTCCGCAGACTGTGCCGGCTGGGTGCGTTTGCCATGATTAGCAGCTTTGACTAAGTGCAATACGGCAGAGAGCGGGAGCAGGTCTGGGTGCTGGATACTGGTCTTCTGAGTGGGACAAAGCCCCCGGTGCTGTATTCTCGCTTCTCTCCCCTGTCTGCTCCAAGGTGCCCCATCACAGACCCCACCAGATCCCTGGAGCAGCTCCCACGTCTTTGCCCAGCACCTCGCCCGTGGTGGGCACAACCTTAAACCTTTAAGAGTGGTCAGGCCTTGGAACAGGCTGCCCAGGGAAGTGGGGGAGTCCCCATCCCTGGGGGTATTTAAAAGACGTGTAGATGAGGCACTTAGGGACATGGTTTAGTGGGCATGGGGGTGTTGGGTTGACGGTTGGACTTGATGATCTTAGAGGTCTTTTCCAACCTTAATGATTCTATGGTTCTATGATTAAATAAATAATTTTAAAAAGGAGCGTGCAGATGGGAAACTACCAAGTAATTGAATTTTGTTTCTTTTTTTCCCGCTGTCCTCCTTGTGCTGCCCAGAGGAGTGTGTCGCCTGGTGCCCTTCGGGGGACAAGAACAAGTCGGACTGTGTCCCGGTGTCAGAGGGCTCTCATGATGAATAGCCCATCTTCTGAAGAAGCACAACCATCTTCCTACTCTTCACCTGATAGAAATTATGCCAAGCAATTACCGAAATCGAGTGTGAAATGGTGTCAGTGACAGACTGCCTGAGGTGGGCACCAAAGAGAGGAGCCCCCTGCCCTCCGCCCCCAGGGTGGTACAGCGGGCAGCGAGGTGGGACCTTGTCTCGCAGCTTCTTCCCACCGAACTGTTGGTCACTTCTGAGTGCTGGCGAGGAAACCGGCTGCAGCTCTTGCTGGCTGAGTATAAGACACAGGAGGAGGATTTTACGCTTTCCGTAAGTTGTCAATCCCAATTCCTGGAAAGCCTGTCCGACAGAGAGCATCCACGCTGCGCTTGTAACTGCCCCAGCTCCTCTGGCCAGCACAGGGCCATAGGGGATATTATTATGCACAAGGTGGAATACAATAATTCGTGTCGCGTAAGGATGCTCTGAGCACAGCTGAGTTATTAGCTCAGTGGAAAAATTAAGAACGGGAGCAAGAGTTCCCAAAAAGTGGGCATAAAGGGCAGTTGCTTATCATCGTCCTCGCCCTCTGGTCCTCTCCTCGTCCCCTCCTCCTGAGGAGGAGAAGGAAAAAACCAGAAAGACTGATATTAGGAAGATTGAGGCTACTGAGATCAGAGGTGCGGGAGGCTGGGTACACGCGAGAGGTGTTTAACGGTGGTTCGCAGAGCCCTCTCCTCCCAGCAAAGAGAGATTTGCCGTTGGACCGTCTCACCTCGACTCACGGGGACTTGATGGTCTCAACCCATCTGCTCAGGCTGAAACGGTGCCCGGTTTCTGAGGCCGGCTGGGAGACACCGTGCTCGGCACGGGACGGTACGTTCTGAGCAAGCAGAGGGCATCGACTGCTCCATCTTAACCTCACTGAGTGACCGAGAATTACAAACGAGAAGCAACGTAGTTAATGCAGGCATTAAGAACATCAGGGAAGGGGTAGCTCTAAGTAAATCTTTCATGTAATTAACAGTACGGTTCTGCAAATTAGTGGAAATTACATCTTGAAATGCTTGGATGACAGCCACGCCAGAGGGAAAGCGCCGACTTTTGTCTGATCCGAGATCGGCTGCTTGTGGCCTGCCAAATACTCGAGTAGAAAACTACCTGGAGATCCAACACATTTCTGGCGCAACCTCAGAAGCGGGCAGTAGGCCACCGCGACCAAACCATCGCTGCCGAATTCATACCTCAGAATAACAGGAATAAATGAATACTGAACCCCAGAAACCAGAGGCTGGTTATGAAATAATTACATAGGTTAAAACCTTTCTAGCCTTTCCCCTTTGCCTTAAGCCCAGCTCCTTAATCATGGGAAACACCATTCACGGGAAGACACAAAAGGAGTGAGTCATATCCCAAATATTTAGACATTTATGCCTTTATCTTGTGCAGAAGTGAAAACAAGAAGAGAAAAAGCTGGCACCCGGTTAGCATGCCTCCTGCTTGCTTTTACATCAAGGACTGACGTATTCTCAAGTCCTTTGTAACAACCAGCAGACGGGCTGGTTGGAAGGCTGCACGCGGACACGACCCTCTGTAAAAGAAGGTACCGGCACGGCAGCGCTGGGGTTTGCACGCAGGCAGAAGCAGGACCCCCCCAAAAAGCCCCAAACCCGGCCGAACGAGATCACGCATCCTCAGCCCACCGGGTTTACCCCTAGAATAGAAAGAGGCATCCGCACGCGTGCTACAACAGCATCCATAAACCCCTAAAGCAAGCACAAAGGCTCCATTACCATCACACAGTATATACATTTTTGCCATTCCTGCCCTCCTCATTTCTACTGCGGATCCCAGAGGAGCACTGGAAACAAGGAGAGATGGGATGAGAAAAGCTCGTAATTGCACATCGTTTCCCTCGGTGCCGGCACAACGGCGTTTGCTTTGATGAGGAACTCGGCGTAGCCAGCGAACACGCAACAGCCTTGCACAGAGAATCTTGAAATAATGGGGGAAGATGCTGCTTTTAAACAAAACAATGCCTTGCTTTAAATGACAGCAGCAGCTACGATAGCCGCAGCCTTACAAAGAACGCTGTCTACATGTGGGACTCTGACAGCAGCTCTCCTCCTGCCCTCCCTCCACCTTTTATTTTCTCCTTTCCCGCCCCCCCCCATTCCGAACATTTGAAAGTCAAGGGAACAAACTGTCCCAGCCTGCTTTTTTTGCAGAGAAAAAATACAAAAGGGATCTTTTCTCTAAGGGAAAGCTGAAAATAGCTACAAGCACCCAAACCCACATGCAGGTATCATAGAGTCATAGAATCATTAAGGTTG
>NW_009213833.1:0-24304 GCF_000690835.1 Fulmarus glacialis
AAAAAAAAAAAAGAAAAAAGAAGAGAAACAAAAGTGTCTCCTTTAGGAGCCTTTCTTCTCTCACAACAGTTAAGAAGTAATAGAGATGCTCAGATGAGAGGATTAAAATATGTCTTTAGCCTGAAAAACTGTGCCCTGTCTAGCCATCAGAAGTTGAAGCATGAATGTTCTCTTAGCTCCTCCTTTACTAGTGCTTTACTATCATTTCCAATGCCTTACAATTGCATTTTGTGATCTCATGAGATGTGCTTGTCAACTCTTAGTATTTTTTAAGAAAAAAAGCTAAATAATAAAAGCACAGGACATAGTTCTTCTACCTCCTTTTCTAAGATAGGTTATTGTTACACACTCCTTGCTTTTTATGGTTAATAACTGCACTTTATTATTGCCTTACAAGAGATGCTTGTAAACTCTTCATGTTTTTAAGGAAAAAAGCTAAAAAATACACAGAAGAATTTAATGTCCTGACAGGCAAAATATTATAAAAAAATTTTATCCAACCCAAAACATATTTAGAAGTGCAGCTAAGCAGATCACGGCGGCAATATCTTAGTCAGATGCACCCCAGTAGAAAGGTGCTGGAAATCATGACTGGTTTTTGCAAATAAAAATACACACCTTTACATGTATATCCTCAGGAATATTTACTGTCTTGTCAATAAATTTGTACAATTCCACATCTGCTATTTCTCAGAGTTGTTACTTACCCCAGTTTTATCACAGAGACGCAAAGTATGAAAAGACCCCACAGCAAATAATTCTCCATCCACAGCCCAGGCAACAGATGTTATAGGATATTCATGGGGCTGTGAGCTGTACAGTAGACGTCCATAACTGTCCCACACCTTTTAAAAAAATTAAATATATATCAATATGAACATAGTTTGGGTGTACCTTTACTTATTCTAGAGCTATCATTTTCCCTCATCACCACAGAAGTTGCAGAAATATACCCTCTAAGTTACTTCAGTGCCTTTCTGTATAACTAGAAAAATCACATGTATTATAGTTCACTTTTCATTAAAGGTTGTTCCTAATCAATAGTGGTTTGTTTAATGCAATAGGCTTTGCTTTGCTGCTATGGCAAATGTTACTTTATTCTGTATAAAATATTTCGAACTAATGAGTTTTGTTTCCTGCAAATTACTGTAAGTCTGTAAAATAACCACAAGGTTTATTCTATTTGCACTCATTTCCCAACAATGCGAGGCACCTCTGCAAATTTCCAGACCAAAGAGATTTTCTCACTGATTGAAGCCAACAGAATACCAGGAAGCCAATTCAGAGAATGAAGTAATTTGATTTTAACACTTTGATAATTATTATTTTTTTAATTTATTAATTGTGTACATTTTTATCACAGCCATTATACACTTAGAGAACCAACATACGATAGAATTAAAAATAAGTTCCTACTTAAGGGAAGAAACACAATATGTGCTTTCCATTTTGGATACAGAATATTCTAACTGAAAAATTTCCTAAGAGATTCACTAATGTTCCTGTAGTAGAAAAGAGTAGCTTTATCTCCTCTAATTTTATATGTCATTACCTTTTTCAGTATGTGTCATAGCTTATACTATTTCAAGTAATCTTTTCTATATTTCTACATATTTTCCTTTCGGAGTTTGTTTCACTTGCATTTTATTCTGCTGTATTTAAAAAAAAAAAACATTTCTAATTTTATGCTACTAGTCAGAGCGAGATGTATTTACAAATAATACAACTTAGGGTAACAAGTTTTTCTTGAAAACTGAAAGACTTCTCATTTAAATTTGAGCTTCCAAGTATTATTAAAATTAGAAAACGTCAGAATGCCTAATATCTTTTTTGGTCATTTAGTCTCCCCTAGAAAGTTAACCAGTACTCACCTTATATTTACAATCTTCACCTGCAGAAAGAATAAGATCATTAACTGAGTTCCAGTCAGTTTTTAAAATAAGTCCATCATGGGCTTTCCACTAAAATGGAAAAAAATAAATTAAACATAGATGCAACAAGTCTGACAACTTTTATTTTTAATATTTACCATTCATCATTTACTAGCATTCATACACTCCAATGTATATCAGGCTTTCCAACAGTACAAATGCACAGACGTCATCTCTTCTGCAGAAAAATAAATTAAATACGGCCTGAACAAGGCAGAATTAAAGCATAACAATCTGCACTAAGAGCATGTTCTAAACGATTGCTTCTGCACCTTTTCATAACAAATGAAAAGGGAAAGACTTCTGTATCTTTTTGCTTTTTCTTTATTTACAAAAAGCAAAATGCTTAATCACATGCCTGAAGAATATCCATAGCAGAAATTGTAAAAAATTTTTTAGTTTAGAGAAATGAACAATCTCCTTATTCTCAAAAAAACTAAAAAAGGCGGGGGGGGGAAATGAGCAGTACAGATGCTGCATGGAAAATTTTAGCACAAACATTTTATGTTTGGCAAAACCTCTAGATAACTGAAAAAAGTTTTCACATGGAAGTGTGAGACAACTGTAATGTATGAATGATACCTGCAAAACTTTAGCATTTGGCTGAAGAGGTTTAATAATCAGATGCTTCCCTGAAGTATAGAGAACTTTTTCAGAATCAGGTCCCCAGGCTACTGAGTACACTGGTGTTCCTGCAGATAGAAAGAAAAAAACATTTCTACAACTTATCTGATCAAATTATGCAGAAACTGCTACAGCCACTTCAAACTGGTTACTTAAAATCATACATCAAAAATTCAGGAGTGGGAGAAAGCCAAACTAGGGGCAACCATTTGTCCTCCACACTTGTCTGACTGCACTTACGGCCATGTTTACTGGTTCACTTCATCTTTTAGACAGCCATAGGAACAGCAGTTAAGAGACAGACACAATCCAGAAAGACAACTGTGAAGACTTCAGCTCATGCTGCATACCCTTCCAACACTCCTCAAGGAAATAAAAATACATAGGGTGAAGTCCTGGCACACTCACTTGAGTAAACCGTCAAACACCTATCACTTTCAATAGGACCGTTCTAAATTTAACTCTGAACAAATCAGCTCTATGCAAAACAAATGAATTGATGGCTTGTCCAATACTAGATCCGGGTTACTGAAAATGTGTATGACTTTACTCTTGCTATAGGTATCTCCTTTACTCATATTTACCTATCAATTTTTTCAATGCATCACTTAACTTTTAAGACCTACCCATTTTATTGCAAGGTCTGTCCCAACAGACTCCGACTACATTTACCACTTGTTTCTTCATTTCATGCTCTCTCTAAAACCACCTCTGGAAAAATTAAAATCACAAAATTTCTTCTTCTATTATAAGATTTCTTCTCCAGTCAAATCATCTTCATAACTAGACAATTTTGTTTCTTCAGCTTCACTGAACCTCATGTATATACTCCCAATTGTTTTTGCTTCCCCACTCTTAAAATAAAAATAAAAATCTGACCAATTTATTCCAAGATATAGTTGAGCAAAGTAAGATGAGATTGTCCTTCGTACCTTTGGGTTGCCTTTCATCTTTAAGATGCTTCCCTCTCATCTTGATGTACTGATTCCCTGGCTCATGGCTAACTGGGACATTGCAAAGATTTATGTTGCCCTTTCCATTTGTACAATTTTCTCTCTTATATCAAACAAAGCCCTTCATGGCCAATTTACTTTTAAGGTCTATCACATAATGGCATCTTTCATTCAGTATTAAAATGTTAACTCTTCCCAACTGATCAGTCCACAAAGTCAGCCTTCAATGCCCAGCTGTCAAATCTTCAGATCTTCTCTCTTGCTATCTGTTTAGTTTGTAGACACTTCCTACAAATACCTACAAAAGCATTTCATGTTTACCTTGAAAGCCCTGCAAACTTGTTTGCCAGAATACCTACAATATGATTAAATCCAATGCTGAGACCACTATGATGCTGACCAATACCTAATTTAAAACGAACAAATATTTGTATCAAAAGTAAGCCCAGCAAGTCGGGTAGATGGTCCACCATGCCACCACCTATCATTTTAATACTGTGTTTTTAATATTGCATCTTTCTCAAACCTCAATTTCTATTGCCATTTACCATGCTATTAATTTGTAAAACTTTTTATAAGTGAACAGTTTCACACAACTCCAGAAAATTAACAGCAATAGCTGCATTTTATATTTACTTAGTCTTTTATACTCTGATGCAATTTTATTCACAATTGTCACTTAAGAGACACAGAAAATCAACATGTCAACAATCATCCTAATACTTATCAAGAGACATCAGAAAATAGCTCTTTTCACCTACAATGATGAGACTGAACACAAACGTGGGTAGAAAAAACTTTGTATTGCACCTACATTATTCTTTGTAAAGTGTTTAGGCTCCATAATTAAGCCTCCTAACAAAACACGTATTTTTGTTTTGCTGCACGTATAAAAAACCAAACATCCCATACACAAGCAACTTACAAAACAAATGCCAACAAATAAAACTAGAAAGAGTGGCCCGCAGACTTCACAGATTTTTCCCAATTAACTGAAAACATTTTTTTTCAGATTGAAAACTTCAGGATGATGTATCTAGAATAAAGCTGACTGTTCCATTTTAAAAACATACTATCTTGCAGTTTTCAAATGACTTCTTTTGAAAATAGAAGAAAGTAAAAAATTACGTGGAAAAAGCATCCAGGGGGGGGAAAAAAAAAAAAAATCAGACTTGCCAACTATGCAAATATTTTCCATAGTACCTGACAGGATTAGACTCCCCTGAAGAAGAAGAATCAAAGTATTACACTACTTGTTTCCTTGCAAATAAAACTAAGAAAATTGAGAGATGTCCAAGCATTTATTTCTATCACAGCAAAAGCCCTGTAGCAATGGACAGCAAGTTTCAGCATTACAAGACGTGGAAACAGTGCATATGAAACTGCAAGGAGGGAGACTGTATAACAAGTCCCTGCCAGACCTTTCTTTCTTTTTACTTTTTGTAAAACGTGCTTCCTGAAATCAGAAAGAGAAGGCTTATTTCAGGCATCTGTTTTTCTCTAACAGACTTAATATTCTCACTGGCAGAAATGAGGCCTCTGAAGACACGATTCAATTTTCTAAACACAAGCACCTAAGGGATCTAAGGCATCTAGGGTACTCTAAGACACCCATGTGGAGCTTACAGATACAATGCAGGACCTGAACGAGATCCATCTCCTTCTGGAATAGATTTGGAGGTTAGGCAGAATAGCCCAATGAACCTCAAATGGCACTATTGGCACACTTACATTAACACAACTGAATTTACCCCAAAAATTCTGTTTGAGAAATAAAAAAAGTCAGAAAGAGCAACTGTTACAACCTAAATGTTGGTATTTGACAATTTCATAATTTTAGAAGAGGAAAATGGAAAGAAGTTCTCCTAAATTCTCAGAGATATGCACTTCTTAGAGAGTCATGCATATTTCAGCTGATAACTAAGTATCTAATTGATCAAATTAATTAAAATTTAGCAAATAAACCATTTTTTGTACATCTATAATTTATGGTAATAAAAAACCCCAAAAGGCTTAAGAAATACCCTTACAGGGTAAAATTTTCAAAGACACTTCTGGCATATTAAGTTCCATTTCAAAAAACGACTCAGGAATATCTTTTTATGGGAATATTTTGATGAGATTTAGATACTTAAGCGACTGAACTGCTATATCAACTGTCCTAACATCATCTAATATCTTACCACTTAAGCCTTCAAATTTTCTTTCTGAAGAAAAAACTGATTTTATTGCGGCCACATCAATCAGCTTACTAAACTTGATTTGAGCTTCCAATGTTCAAACTCTAAACTGAGACCTGGTGTCATTGCTCCTGAATATTTTTGTACTTCGTATATTTTCTTTTAGGAAGGCATTTATTTTATGTTATTTAGAAATACAGAATGATGTAATTTTTTTTTTTTAACTTGTCAACCATTATAGGAGACACAACTCATAGAAACATACAACATATATTAAGTAAGTCTGGCACTAGCTATTTTCCTACTGGCAGCAATTTATGTTGAAAATGACATAAATTCTGTCACCAGCTGCACAGAAATTCTAAATAAACTAATTTTTGTCCTGCTCTAATGCTGATTTAACAATCAGAAGACTTTTATATTTAAACCAAATGTTTAACTTTTTTATGATGGCTGACTACTTAACCACAATTTCCAGGGCTTAACAGCAGGAGCTAAGTTAACTCATTTCCTTCTGCACTTAACAAGAACTTGGTTGGGAAAAGACTGCCAACACATTGCATTGCTGCGGAAAGAAAAGTTCAGCAGAACAGGCAAACTGCAGTGAATTGCATTGGTGATAAACAGTTTCAGGAAAAAATACTCTCTGAGAAAAGAAGTGAGAAAAGCAGAAAAGGTGAGATCTGAAGAAGGAACATCAGCATTAAGCATACAGGGTGGCTTCTTCACATCTCAGTGCTCTACTAGCAGATGTTAATCCCCGTAATGAATCACTCCCGTGGCCAATGCATACAGCAGAGAAAGGGTGAGGGTTGAGTACAGGAGTGACAGAGCAGTCACTCTGACACTTTCAGCCACAGCAGATACTTTGGTAATTGTAACAGTAAGTCTGTGTGAGACTTTTTACTTTCACAGGAGTAGAAACATTAATTCAGACAATTTTATGTCTCTCTGTGGCAGCACAGAAAATAGGAGCTGCATTAGGAATACAGTTGTCCCTTAAAAATAATTTCCACTTCACAACAAACATGTTGTAATTAAACTGTTTACATTGCAACTGTAGTGATTTTGCTTCCATTAACCAAAAAGGCAACCTATACACCAATTATTCATATTACTTCTTGGTGCTTACTCAGCATACTAGTCACTGGAAGCCCATCAAAAAGTCAGCAGGACCAAAAGACAAGTACTCAAGAAAGATATGGTCTTAAGAGTATTAGATGACAAATTAAATTTGAAAGAAAGGTGACAGAAATCACCTGAAGAACTAGAAATCCATCTGACGTAAACCGGTAGAATGTGTGGCACAGAAACAATGGGTCTGTGGATAATGATGTTTAAATGATAAATAAGTGTCATATACTTTTATAATGGGAAGTCATGACTTCACCGAGAATAAAAAAGCACATGGACAGCACTGACATATTGTGCACAATGTACGTGTATTTTCATAAAAGTTATGGTGGTGTCCTTCACCAAATGCTTTTAAAGAAAGGAAGTTTTCATGGCACAAGAAATAAAGTCATCCTGTGGATTTAAAATACGACTTTCACGCAAGGAATTACTCCTGTCTTGACTAGAATTAGGGACACCAGAATAGTTACCAGGATCGAAGCAGGTGCTCTAGCAATGAAATACTTAGGGTGGATCCATGAGGCTTGCTTGCTTGCTTTCCCTGAAGATTCTCAGATCATGGAGAAAGAGTAAAGTTATCAGCAAAGCTGTCAGCTTCACTAGTGGGATAAGCTAAAGAAATTGCACTGCAGAACAATCTTGATTGTAGTGAGGAAGGCACAACTGAACTCTACTTAATTTTCAGCTTGATCAATACCTTTGACTCTGTAGAGGACTTCGAGGGTTAGAGAGCCAGTGGTTTACAAATCTCAGAAGTAGCAATTTTAGACAAACATTTCAAGAGAGGCTATGCAACTGTGGGTTCAGCACAGGTCCTGCTAACCAGATGTTTGGCCCGCGAAGGACTCAGTGCAGGTGGCACCACTAACGCTGCAGACTTCACCCCAAACAATTTCAGTGTCAGAACCTACAAAGCACCGTAAAAATTTGTGCATTTTCTTTCAAATGTGAACCTTCAATACATCCTATTCTTCACAGTTCTGTGGCCTCTCCAGAGGAACACAGACACTTTCAGCACAGCGTCATGCTGCAATGTATACATCACAGAATACACAGATAAATCCTGCTTTAAGCATAATCATGTGGGTTACCAACATATACCAAAGAGACTCATGAAAAAATACTATCTCATCAAAATGTATCAGTACACTGTGTCAACTAGAAGCTCAAAGGATTGCAAATACAGCTTTTTTAAAAAAGCTTTCAGTTTAATGAAAAGGAGGAAGAAAAGGAAGAATATTAAGATAATCTAAGAACAAAGAAGTGAGATCAGGCTCAAAGAACAATGCAGCCATAACAGCAATATTACAACTCGAGACTGAATGCAGTAGAGGCTACAGGGTCACACTAGCTTTATTCCATGTATCAGCATGATGGAAGGACATGCAACCAGAGCCTTCCATATAAGTACTGAAAAAGCTAAAAAAAGGGAAAAATGTATGTTCATGTTTTTGTAGTGAATAAAAATCCAAAGATAGAATAGGCATGTGGACCATCATCCAAAGATAAAAGCCTGAAAATTTACTTCTAATACAAAGAGTGGAATGTTAGCAATGGTAATCCTTTCATTTCTCAAAGAGATGATAAAGTGAAAGATTAGCTCAAGCATCATATACCTTTCATAAACAACATAACAATTTCTGCAGAATCTTATCCTGATCCCAGGTATGTCAGTAGCTTACAGAGGGGTCTGTGAGAATCTGATCCTATAAATTTAAAGTTTAAAGGGTTTCTGAGCCTCACAGGATCTTATCTTAAAACACAAATACAAAAAGACAATTATTCCATGGGGAGTCAACTGTACTTTTATACTGTACCAGAAACTCTAAGAAATCAATGAAAATTCAGCTTGCGTATTTCAAACTAGAACATGTCTCTTACTCTGTAAGCTTCATCAAACCTCAGATAAGCACAGTTAAACATAAAAAAGCTTGAAACATATCAACTGAGAAATAGTGAAGTGTGTGCTTCAACTTTTTTTTTTTCCAAAAATTAGAGTTCAGTTGGCTTATCTTTTTACATTGTAAGCATGAAAAAACACTACATCTGAATATGAACTTCCTTAACAGAATTGAAATACATTTTACATTCACTCCTGTGGTTAAAATGCCTTCAACAGGTTGAAAGAATTTAGATAATTTGTTTTAGAAAGAGATAAGGGTCTGACATTTAACACAACCCCAGGTGCATGTGGTTTCTTAAAAAATGTCAAAAGGTCACATGATCTCAATGTATGAAGTCTGAAAAACAATATCTAGCTCAGTATCTTCACCAAAATAGTACAAAAATGTTAGAAATTATGATTTTAAAAAATAGCATTTAAAAAATATCAAACATCATTTGTATAAATATGTATTTGCAGCTTATACTGTTGTATTTTACAATAATGTCATTTTAAATTGACTTAAACAGCTGGAATGCTCTAGTATGCATAAAACTGTAGTTACAAAGCCAAGACCAAGGTTAGGTCTCCATGGCCCCAGTTCAACAAAGAACTTAAGCACGGGGATCATTTCACTTCAGTAGGACTGTTTGCATATACTAAATTAGTTACCGGGTTAAATAGACAGATGAACCAAGGGCTGTTAAGAATTTTAAAGTTCAGAGGAACTAACCTACACGCACTTCGCATCTTTCAAGCATTCTTGCAATGCTTTCAGAGATTTTTTTTTTTTTTTTTTTTTTCAGTTTCACCATAAGATTCTGTGGCTTGGTATTAAAAGCTGGATTTTTTAATTCTTAATTCTTTAGCCTGTCCAGAATCCTTAGGGTGGAACTGAAACTATTGTCTAAAAACATTGCAATAATGCTTTTAAATTGAAGAATTTTTTTTTTGTAAGATAATAATTTTAAATATTAAATATTAAAAATCCAGTTCCCCCTGTATTCAACTATGATTTAAATTTTATTTTAGTTCAGTTTATCTAGGCCTTAAGATCCTTAAACAAACATTTACTGCTAGATTTAGGGTCTGTTAATTAAATATATTTCATAATACCCCAAATTAAAAAGTTCTCATGGAACTTTAAGAAAATTAACTTACCTTGCTGAGCTAAAGTAGATCTCAGCATTCCACTTTTAGACCAGATTTTCACTTGGCCATCTTCACCAACTGTAAAGTTATCACAGAAATCATCAACTTAAATGCAATAGTAAGTCTAACAAACATGGCACTTGTATTTATCTAGGAAACACTAGAGTTAAAATAAGTCCAGGTCTTCTTACAGGTTAACTACTGCTTATGTAGTCTTCCTAACATGCAAACAGATAGTATATTATGGAAAAAAAATTCAAGACTGTTCTTCTGCTATTATCAACAAGTCTCTTCTTCTCCTGAAAATCCCTATAGTCTTCTTATCTGAAGCTGCTCCTGGGAAGAGAAAGTCCATCACTATTTAAGTAACCCAAGTTCTGTATTTTCTATTCAGCATTGCTATTACTTTTCATCTATTTACAGTTCAATGGCCCAGAGGCTGATTAAATGAGTCTCTGAGGAGTCTGAAGAGAGTAGGAACAGATTTTATGTATTAAACTGGAGGCTTCACAGTTGATAAATGGTGAAACTGAAGATAACTGAAGGCTCCGTTTGGAAGGCTTAAATTTTATAACATTACTGTGTGTTACCAAGAAACTAAGTTTACTTACTAAAGATTAAGTTCTTATACACTATACAGCATAGTTATGTATGCATTAAGAACACAGATTTCCTAGTGCGCTATCATATTTAAAACGTACAGCTCTGGGCCTTCATTTAGGCCTCCCACATTCAATTAATGAGGAAAAAGGTGCACCTGAAAGCTTAATGCCATTCTTCCATTCAAAGGTAATTTACTTACCAGATTTCAGGTTTTTATATCTGGCCGATGTAGCTTTTAAGTGTTTAAAAAGTGTAAAAAAAAATTTTAAAAATCTTATTTGTGCACATATGATACTGTTAAAATAGAGCCATAAAGAATATTTTAACTGATACGGTATCACCAATGATTCACTCTTCGTTAAAGTATAGTTGCGGTATAAAAGTAGTTGATCTTCTCAGAGTACGCTGTTTGGATATGGTGATGAATTCCCATACTCCCCATAAGTGTCATGCAGTCTTTCCAAAAAAAAAAAACCAAACCAAAAAAACATTGAAAAGACAATTTTAACTTTTTCTTTGGAGAAGTTCCTGAGGCAAATCTGTCTTTAAAAAGAACAATATTTCTATCCCTCTGGGATTTCAGAGGAACATGCCAGACAGAGTTCCTTGAAGCAGCATTTTAGAGTCAGACTGAGTCTGGAAACAAGCTGATCCAAAATTATCTTCAGTACTTCTGGACTGAGTTGGAATTTGTCCAAAGAAATCAGCTGTGCTAGATCAACAGGAGGCTGCAGAAAATTCTGACACCAACAGAAATTCCGTAAAGGAGAAGTCTATCAGAGTAAATTTAATTAGCTCCCCTTTAAAATCAAGATAGAAGTTTTTGACAAAAATGCCAAAAGCAACTAATTACCAAAAGATTTAGGACAAAAAGACATGTAGAGATGCAGACACTGGGAGCTCACTCTCCCAGCCTCAGTAGAGAAGAGAGTTAGACTGCAGCTGGATCTACACCACTCCTAATAATTAAGAAAGAGCAGCACAGGAACATTCAAGATGCTCATGAGGCCTCAGTAAACTTTGCTGGATAAAAAACCCCAAATGTCATGTGCAGAGATATAAATGTACCAACTTAGCAACCTTTTTTTGTAACAGATAAGAAAAAAAAAAAAATTCTCCTTTATGAAGTATAGAGCATCCACAAAAACATCTAAGCACTGATATTAAAAACATTTTCTTTCAAGTAAATAGGATAACATCTAATAAATAGGATCACTAAAAAAAAAAAAAATGTTTTCACTAGATCTTCTACTAATTAAAATAGATGACATTCTTCTAAAACAGCATTAATCAAATAGTGGAAAATTAACTTCTATTAAAGAAGGTGATAATAACCCCAGTGATAATGAAGACATAAAAAAAGTAACTTACTATAGCTAACTTCATTTAAATTGTTGATTTTGTGTTTCCATCTCCCCCTTCTAACGAGGACTTCAAGCTAGATCAGTGTGTGAACACTTAATAGACTCAGTTTTATTCATTCAAATTCAGTGTAACTACAATATAAACAATGAAATTTAGGATTACATCTTCTAAACATATGTCAAGGATTAAATTATTTTTCCAAAACATTCTATTGTATTTATCCCGTAGAATAAAGTACTTACATTCTACATATTCTATTGAATGCACTCACTTTTCATAAATTTTGTTTAATACTCTATTTTTGTACCCTTAAATTTCTTCATGGCATGTCAACTTTGTATATTAAAAAAAAAACAGAAGGCTTTATTTTGAAGGAGCTCTTCTGTTATTTTAGTTTTCAAAACACTTCATTACTTTAAGAATGCTTACCTGTAACCAGTGCTGTTCCTTCGTAATTCCACCTTCCTGCAAGTACAGCTCCACAGTGTGCTTCTACACTTTTCTCTACTCTTCCTAACTTTGAAATCAAGTGGAACTTCCCTAAACAAAAGTTCAAGATACAAATAGTATATCTAATTTTGTGAATCGGTATTTAAAACTGTAATGGTGTTATCTTCTGTTAAAAATGCACACACAAAACAAGACAAGAAACCAACAACAACAACAAAAGAACAAAACATGCAATTATGTTGTTCAGAGCTATGATTAGCCCAAACAAACGAGCTCTTGCAGAAGAACTACTCGTAAACTAGCTACAATGTTGTAATTTTTTTTCTTTTTGGTATGTATAATCTTTGTTTTGCCTATTCATTTTTCTTATGTCCCTCTAAAGTTTGCATGTTTCTCTGGGGACACAAATACCTGATGTTATTTCATTGTCTGAAAGCTAACAAACAGAGGTATACACACTGCAGCCCATGAGAGTCCTTGTGGTTTGTTTTTTTTTTTTAAGATCTGAAAAATCACTCAGCACCAAAAGGATAATGGAAAAGCTAGAACAATCTGACCATCGATGAGCGCGTTACTCTGAGGAAGTATTACTGCTTGCATTATGGAGCTGTTATGGAAATTCACAGAAGCCAAAAACAAAGCTATTAATGATTTCAACAGAAGCATGAGGAAGTCTTTCTTTCCAAATGAGGGATGTTGCTTAAATCCAGGAAGATCAAATTTAAACTGGACCAAAGAGCAGACAAAGTAGGACTTGGAAACATGCGGCAGAACAAACGCATGGCTTAGAATAGTCCAGTGATTCAAATTAACTACTTTAAAACCAAAACTCTTTTTAAATTATTTTATCTAATCTGCCAGACAGTGAGCCACTATAAGCAATTTCCAAAGTGACCAGAACTCTTTGAGATAAACAGTACACAGATACCTCACACTAAGTGTGTGCAAATGCTCTGTCCCTTAAGATGGGATAATTTTTCCATTAATAACATCCTGCTTGGGAATATGAATTATAAAACAGGACATACCTGATGAGCCAGAACCAGAAACTAAATACCTGACTATTTCAGTAAAAGATCACATTATCAAGACCAGTATGTGTATGCAGGTGATAACAGAGTTAACTATGAACTGCGTAGAAGGTAAAAATGCATATCACTGCATTAAATGCACATTCAAATCACAGTAGCCAAGATGACAAAACTTAGGTGGCCTGCACTGCCAGAAGCTTGAAACAACTTTTATTGTGTTCTGATTTCCCGTGTTTTATTTTGCACTTCAATTTAAAAAAAACAAACAACACAAAATAAACACCACCAACAAAAAACAAAGCCAAACTAAAAACAAAGAAAAAGCATTCTGGTAGCTCTGTCAGTAAATAAGCATGAAACATACATCAGGGTTCTCCATAGTACTATTCAAATCAATACAATCACACTTTGTCTTCATTTTACTTTTAAGTACATAAACAAAAAAGCACAATCATCCAGCCAAATGCAAGATTTCCAAGCAAAAGATTTTTAACACTGAAGAAGGATGGTTTGTATAAATCAGTATATTTGAACAGACCATTTAAAATACCATACACTGAACTATACATTTTTGCTTCTCTTTATCACTTGTATTCATATCTACCACAGTACTCTGAAGAGCTAGTTAATCCCACTTTTTTCTGAATTTACAGAACTAATATTATTTACTAAGACCATTTCTTCCTCATTCAGTGAATTTTTAGTTTCCTAAAATTTTCAGTACTTGTATTCTACATTGAATGCATTATGTTTTTTTATAATTATAGACTATATTTTATATGCTTAATGCATCAGTTATTTTATAGAACATCTCTCAGGTGTGAGAGTCACATTTTTTGTGTATAAGCAATAACTGGATTCACAGGAATTCCATGGCTAAATGCAATTTTCTCTGATTAAATTGTCAAAATGGCCTTTTCTGGTTTTAAAATAATATATTAAAAAAAGTTTTATTTTCTGATTGCCTGTCTTTTTCGATGCATAGTGTACTTGTTCAACCTGTAGCCAAGACCTTTTTCATTGCAGAATACTTAAACCTCTTCTGATCATAGGACTATGAATATTCTCATGCCATCATGTACAGTATTCATCATTAAGTGGCTGAGCTTTTCATAACCATTATGAACATATTTCACTAATTTCCCCTGGGAAAAAAAAAAAAAAAAAAGAGCTTTGCAAATCGGGAGCTAACATACACAGAGATCTAACTCAAAGGCATCCATCAACTTCTGGTATCCCATCTGAAACATTCAGAATACTTTTTTAAGGATACAAATAATTCTATGTCGTTTTATAAATTGAAACAATAGCTTCCACTGACCCAGGTAGAATCCGTTAGACCTCAATACTTCTGTAAGCAAACCCCTCAAAACATAAGAGAAAAAATAAATTAAAATGAAAGAACAGACAGTTGGCAAGCAACTGCATACTTCGGTTAGGTCACATTATCAGGAAAACAATGGGCGATATCACAGAATACAGGATAAAATCCTGTTATATAGGGAAACATGCAACTCGTTTACTAATCTTTTGCATCCTTTCCCACTCCACAAGCTCTTACTTCTTTCACAAGGCATCTTTCAAATAGTGAAACATAGCAAATTGTAGCCTAACAGGAAAGAATACAGTTTCATATAAAAGTGGGTCTACCTTAGGCACTAAGATAGAATTCATCTGGAAAAAATGTGATCATGCATTTAAAAACTGTATCATAATACTTAGCAGAACAGGGCCAAATCAAGTTTTCACAGATATCATCTTTACTTCTGCAACTTCTTTACTCCTCCAACATGTGAATTTACAACTGATGACAGTCAAATGATGTGACTCATTAGATACTGCTTTTTTCACTGCATTCACACATAGAGGTTGCTCTAAAAGCAATGTTTCGATGGATGTCTCTGCCTTCTGTTCTTCTACTTAACACTGAGGTAGTAAAGACTTTCAGATTAGAACTTACTGCCTTATACACAATTAAGAAAAGGAAAATTTTAGCTGTATGCTTGGAGTAGATAGAAGTGATTCAACTTAATCTTACTTTACATCTCAGATTTGTAAAATACAGTTCCTTTATTTTTATTAAGTACTAAAGCCAGAAGCTGTCCTCAATCTTAAAGTGACTCTCCAGTTTTGGAGGAATTTCAAGTGGGAGATTAACAGCCTATTCAAATACAGAATATAAAACATGTATGTTTTGTTCATTACTTTTCATAGACTTTCAAATGCTGACCTAATGTAAAATTATCAATAACATAAAAAGTTGAAAAAATAGGTCTATTCAGTTATGATTTGTGCTTAATAAGCAGCTTAAAGCTGAACATATTCTTTATTTTTGTAAAAAAGCAGCAACAAGATCAATGTAAATAGGAAGTAAAAGAACAATGTCCCACAAGAGATGCAACTCAGAAGAAAACCCAAGAGGATTAAATTTACATTTGCTCTAATTTCACAAACATCTGGAGTTCAACCAGGAATTAAAGCAACCCTGTAAAGACATTATACTTCATTTCCATTGGATTCAGCAAATTTCCAGGAATCCTTATCACAGAGATGAATTAGCTGTTGCAGGGAAATTTCAGGCTTCACACATAAGGCATGCTATAAAAGTAACAGTTAAATAGAATTTTAAATGTAAGGTTTTTAGAAAATAGCAATTAAGCAACAAAACTTGTACATGCACCTTTACAATGCCATAATTCATTTGCATATGCAAAAAAAAAAATCTTTACAACAAGATAAGTTCTCTTTATTGAAAGTGCTAAGTTACAGTAGGAGATAAAAACTTGGAAATTTTCCACATTAAGTTTTTATCTCAATTTATTCTTTCACAAATTAGGTTAGCACTGTTTTGTATTATGATTTCACTAAAAAACCAAAAAAAAACAAAACCAAAAAAACCCCTATGATTTTTTGGCAAATACATCTCATGAACAGCGTTCCAGAAATTGAATGTTCAGGATGAGTTTACCTATCGATGCTAAGAGCTTATCCCTTAGTCGTAATAACAGTTAACTAGGTAAAACATCCCTACAAGAAAGAAGATAAAGTACTAACTTGTGCAAGACAAAACCTGAAGATCTCAGAATTTGTGATCTGTGAACTAATTATGGCAAAAATAACTCATTCCGTAAGTAACAGCAAGCCAAATCAACTTGTGTTGCTGGACTCCCTACTGCCTAAGAAGGGACCCAGCTGAAAGTTTCCCTTCAGCGAGGGCAAGCATAAGAACTCCTCCCTGCGTGGACTGCCTGTAGCCCATGTTGCAGCTGCCCCCTCAGTGAGGGCGTTCACTAATTTGCCATTCTTCCATCACATAGCTGCCTCTTTCCATAAAACCCACCCAGGAGGGCCGGTACTGACTACCTGCCAGCCAGTCCCCCTACAACACCAGTCATGGAACTCCCATTTTCTCAGGGAACAGCACTTCAAGGAAAAAAAAAAAGTTTCTAGGTCAGTTTCTTCATCCAGTTTTGTTTACATTTAGCACTCTATAAACATATAAACAAATTGGGATTTACTCCGTTCACTTAAACAGAAATTACATTCTATCTTCCTTCTACAATATCGCATGTTATCTTCCTACCGCAGAGTATCTACTGCTCTGTAACAAGCATAAAGCATTTAGTTTTAACAGCAATTCATCCAACAAAGCTCAGTTCTACTTTGCACTGTGCTATGCTAGCAAAACAGTAGCATTCAAATTAACGACAGGAATAGCAATAAAGGCCCCAGATGTCCAGAAGGAATGCAAGGGCTGAACACAAACTCGACTCACCGAACAATACAAAATTATCTAACGACGGATCACCGGACTGGCTTGAAGAACTAAAGGATATGTCATCTTGGGAAATGGGGGAAGTTAGTGGATTGCAGACTTTCATCAGGCAATACCTATCCCAGCTATACCACCATTAAGATGATAAGCCTTGGGGATGTGCTGAGAACTGGACAATTTGAAGGGCCTACACATTTGTAAAAAGAAAAAAAAAAATATCAAAAAACAAAACAAAAAAAAACCCACCCAAAACAAAAAAAAAACCCACTGCAATAAAGTTGGCAAAGATAGCCAAAACAGTTTATGCTGCATGCAAGCAAGAAACAGCTGCATTAAAAGAAAGTGAAAGTTAATCAAGCTGATCTCCAAAAGCTGGACAATCATAGAATTGATCGACTCTCAAGTGCATATGAATTCTAACAGAGCTATAACTACATGATCATTTACATGTTTCGCAGAATTTTTTTCTCATTCAGTAATCTTTAATTTTTTTTTTTTACTGTTACGGAGGAAACAGCATTTTTCCCAACCTTCCTCTCACTATGTCTTTCAGCTATAATGTTGAAGTACTTTATAAAGATTTCAGCTTTAACTAGAATCCTAGGATGGTAACTTTAGCTTAGACAAAAAAAGTTTGGTAAAAGTTATAAGCAAATGAACACAAAAGTCTTACTGAGGAAAATGAAGATCAAAATTAAGGGACTGGTTTAGAATCTGTTGGTCATGCACAACTAAAATCTTGAGCAGCAAGAAAAATCATCTGCTAAGTTGCAAGAACCCCCCACTTTAAACCTCTGCCATTGACTTATGTCACTTAAAGTAATCCAGCTTCTAGAAGTTCATTGATAGCCTTGCAAAGGTCCTAATCCTGGAAAAGATTCTGGGGCTTACCTATACATGGTATTATTCATGAATCTTTATTCCTAAACTATAGCTCTTTGTTGTAGTTTCAGTTAATCCACTTACAGGAGAAGGGCAAGCATTCATACCTACTAGACATTACACTTAGGAACTGATCTCTTACCTAAATTTGCATCAGGTTCACATACAGACTAAAATATTTCCGAATGTACAGTTCCTGCAACATGCTAATTTTTGAATACTTCTGCAAAAAAAATCAACTTTCAACCTCTCTAAACACATCTATGAATATGATTTGGTTTTCCTTACACATCTTAGTGGTACAAAAAACAGAAAAATGAGAGAGAAAAATTGCACAGCAGTTTTAAAAGTCATCTTTTTCATGAAGGTAGTAGTAGTCCTTAAGTATTTCTTCAATCAACTGTCAAAGCATTATTCAAGCAGAACACGAAATACTAGCATACTATTTTAATAACACTGGAAAACTGACTGAATAAATTAACAGGAGATCTGACTTACTACAGTTGTTCTTTTGCTCACTATTTACATGTACAATTTAGAACTTTATAGAAACAGGACATTAGAAATAAAAATGTGAAAACTGAGAAAGAAAAAGAATGGAGAAAAAAGCAAGGAATTAAGAGCACCGGCTGACCTACCGAAATCTCTCCATCCCATTTATCACTGATCGGAAAAGAATACAAATCCCATAGAAATCAGCTCAGTTCATATTGATCACTGACTGACGTTCTGAAGAACATCTTTGTTTAGGTAAACGCCGCCCCCCCCAAGCATAATACTAAAATGCATGCAAATATTAATTGACGCAAATGAATCTTCCTTTCAGCTTTCACAAAAGCTTCCATTTCCACCCTAAGAGCTCTACAAGCAATACTTCATTAAACCCAGCTGCCTAAAATTCATAGCGAAGTTCAGCACCAAGTATTGCAAAAATTACAACTCTACTTGGTCGAACTTCTCTCCTCATCTTCCCTCCCTGTGTATATCTAGGAACGGATAGGGAGCCAAAAGATGTCCTGATTTTGTTCCGTCAGTTCAGTGCATTTATTCCTTAGGAAGTACTGAATACCTTGAAGAAATCTTGGCCTCCACTCTGTGAATTGAACTCTCAGCCCTCCTAATTTTTAAGTGCAACTATTGCCAAAAGTCAGAGAAATCTCCAAAATTTCATCCAAGGAATGAATTTCCTCTACCTTCTTCAAATACATATTACCTCTCTCCATCCGTACAGGAAGCCATGCTGGATGCATCAGCTCCAGGCTGCTAATGCCCAGTAACAAACCTTCTGTTCCCAATCAAGCTCACTGTGAAGCTAGCCAAAAGCCTACAATAAGTTCCCCTCACCAAAGAAAACACACTAGACCCACAAATTCAAGGTTCTGGCCAAAACATGGGCAGAAGTTAGCTGGAAATTCTCCATCAGTCCCATTAAAACTATCAATAGGTCCCTGTGAAAGCTATCAACAGGGTCATGGGCAGATGGCCATTATTATCCTGACGGAAACTCTCTACAACAATTGACCATGATCTGTTCTGCCTGAAAAAGCTGGCAGAGATTTAGAGCAGCATATTGCTTTCAGTTCAGTGTTGAGAAACTCCCATCACTACCATTTGTGTAGAAATACAGCTTTACCAGCAAGATCTTTGACCGCTGACAAAAGAATACAAACTAAGTTTAGTATGTTGATGCAATCTGCTTCTTTGTGGCACATAATTACTACTACCAGCAGGATAACTTAATTTACTTACTCTGGAACCTTCAACAGCATTATCAACCGAGTAAAACACAAAGGTATAAAAAGTTAGGTGTATGGACTGTCCAGCTTCTGCAAATAAGTCACAGAAAAATAGAGTAGAACAGAACAGTAGAACAGAGTAGAACAGAACAGAGTAGAACAGAACAGAGTAGAACAGAGTAGAACAGAATATTTCAGTTGGAAGGGACCTACAACAATCATCTAGTCCAACTGCCTGACCAATTCAGGGCTGACCAAAAGTTAAAGCATCGTATTAAGGGCATTGTCCAAATGCCTCTTAAACACTGACAGGCCTGGGGCATTGACCGCCTCTCTAGGAAGCCTGTTTCAGTGTTTGACCACCCTCTCAGTAAAGAAATGCTTCCTCATGTCCAGTCTAAATCTCCCCTGAAGCAGCTTCGAACCATTCCCACGAGCCCTATCACTGGATACCAGGGAGAAGAGATCACCACCTCCCTCTCCACTTCCCCTCCTCAGGAAGCTGTAGACAGCTCTTCCAAGTCACCTGTATGCCAAGTTCTTGGACATAACACATGAAAGTATCAGAAATCATTCACAAACTAACACACCAACCCGATCAGCAGGCTCTTGCCAGTGGATTTTCAGTGAGGCAGTCCCAGCCTACATCAAGGACTTGTTCCTTAGCAGAGCTTTTATCCCAACACAATTTTTATAACAAGGTCAATGTAAACCAGCAGATTTCATAAAGGATCAACCCCTTTTTAAAACGGGTAGGTTCAGGAAGAAACACACTCTTCTGAACTACAGGGTTTCCACACAGTAGGTTCTTTGTAGCAGAAATAAAGGGGAGGGTGTTAAGAAAATTTCTTTTTACCATTATTTTTTGTATTTTGTTCAAACAAAGAATTAGATCAAGGAGAGCCCAAATGTTTTTTCCTTAAAGAAAAGGGATGAGGGAAGAAAAGGAAAGGGAAACATGCACAGAAAATTCCTGATGCCATGGAACATAATCCCCATTCCAGTATTGAGAAGAAAGTAGACAAAGTCTGACCTGAACTGTATGGACTGCTTCATAATAAATGTAAAATAATAATGAAACTAGTTACCTAAGATTTCTTCACTGAAATGGGCATAAGAGTATATCAGCCTTCATGCAGGAAGAAAAATTTGACTGTGTACAAGTTGGGCAAAATCAATTCCCAGCCTCTTAGGAGAGGAAATAAAAAAACCCCAAGCAACCATCAAACCTTCTTGCTCCCATCTCCCTTCCACAAAACAGAATCCATGCACTGGAATACAGTAGCTACGATATTGGATCATATAGTCTAGTATTAGTACACCAGTATACTGGACAAATAGCAGCATACTGGATATACATATGTATATATACATCTGCCAGTATAGTGGACATACATACTAGCCTTTCATCTCTGACAACAGCCAGAACTAGATGCTTCAGAGGGATATTCAAGACTCCATAGAAGCCAGATACAAGACATGCTCTTGTAACACATCCAAGAAATGGACTACATTGATATTAAACATCACGGTTAAGCAATTTCAGTAACTTGGTCATTTTCAGTTTTCACAACTCTAAGCGATGTAGTATCTATGTAGGCATGCAATGCTACTGGTTTATGAAACTGAAAAGGGATGATAGAAATTGATCTTATGTAAAAACAATTATATATCTGCTGTCAGAGGTATGTTTGATAGCGTATCAGAGAAAGTATAGTAATACAATGTATTAAATTTGAAACAACTATTAATTTTACACCAGTGCAACTGGTGTTCAGGTATTTGAAATTGCTTTATTGCAGACTATTTAACTGCAAATAATTTCTCAAGTATTTGAGTGACATAAGCACAAAGTGGTATGAAATTATAAATATTTTAAATTGACTTACCATCAGAACTTGTTAGAACAAAGCTCTCGGCATGGGACTGCTTCTTCCCACCTACACTTCTGGGAAACCAGTGAAGATCTATGGGATAAATATCATCTGGAAGTTTCACTACTCGAGTAGTCTCACTAGTTAAAAGGTTCCATTTCATAATTTGGTGATCATCGCTGCAGGAATATAGCTCGTCAGCTGTAGTCCATCCCACACAGCTAACCAACTCTTTATGTTTAATTAAATTAAGGAAGTCTGAAAATTTTAATTATTAAAAATAAGCTTACAAAAGATCTCATCTAGGTTATACAAAACTGAAGGAACAGTACTGGAAGATTATTTTGATAAGATTCCATGCAATGTTTTATATAAAGAAAACATTTTTTTCTTTGCTCTTTTGCTTCAAGAAAAGAGCTGGTAGAAATTCAGCAAAAAATAAAGCAAACCATATTGTGTAAAAATATAATTCTTCTTATGATGCATACTTATTGAAACACAGCTGAAATGTTGGGTTACACCTCTAAAAGTGTCTTTGTGCGCAATGCAGGCGCAAAACACCCGACTGTCATTCAAATGTGTCAGTTTATTAACGCCACATCATACATAAATTGTTGACATATCTAATTTTTAGTAGAAGAATTACAATTTCGTTTACATCTGCTACATGCATATCTTATTACAAGCAAATAGATATATCACTACTCCTATTTACTGTCTAGGAAACCTTTTAACTTATTGCTACAAATAAGAAAGGAAAGAAAAACTCAAAACTTTCTAGCAAAACCTTGACAGCTTCTGAACGGAAGGTATTACTCTAATAGTGTTCAACATCTCTTAAAATGTTGCCCTTAAAAGGCAGCACTGAATGCAAGGTGAAGGAAAGAAAAAGAAAAAAAAAGCCACCTGCAATTTGCAAATACTTTACTATGACATTTATGATAAAGAAATCCTTTCTGGAAAAGAGGCTATTCAGCATTAACATGCTTTTCTACGGTTTATTCTGAGACAAAGGATATGTTTTGGTTCCTTTAAAAGTGAAGTCTTCAGTCTCATTTCTGTTGTTCAGATGGAGCATTAAAAAAAGATATGTAGTATGTTATGACTGTAATAAAACAAAGCAAACACATATATAAGTAGCCAAAATTAAAAAGGAAGACACTAACACCAAAATAAAAAGTTTTGAAATAAGTAATACTACATTAGTACTGTGGCAAAATACGCACCAAAAGAGACCTGAGTTTTCAGGGAATTCTGTTTGTACAGTACCCAACTCCATATTTATCTTATCGCTTACTATAAACACACTGGACAATTGAAAGAACAAGTGATGCTAGGACCATCTTGCTGAAACATTATAAGTTGAAACACTGAAGTTCTCTTGTGCTGACAAATAGCCATGAAGGTAGCATGGGAAAACCTGGAATCGCAAACTTTTCAAGGAACTTCATGCTTAGCGAGAGCACTGTGAGAAAATTTAGAGGAAAAAGCCATACTATGAAAATAATCCTGCTGTGACAAAATGATACAACGTCCTAGTCTTTCATCCATCCCTATTTGTAATGTCCATGATACTTTACTGCAACACAGTAATTCCATAGGCAGTTCAATGGGGTCCCACCTTCTCAACCCCTTCCCTCCTGTGACAGCAAAAGCCTTCATGTGTCTGTGCCTGGACAGGATAGAGACACTGATCCAGGTTAAAACTTTTTTGTCCTTCAGGATGAAAAGAAGTGCAAGCAAGAGGGTGGGAGCAGTTGGCATATTCTTAGGAGAGCATGATGATGCACAATGTGGCCTTCTAATCTTCTGGAATTTTTTCACTATAAAAATGACTGTGTGTCAAACAGTTACTATGCAGAATTTAAGAAGCATTAAAAGGACAATAGTTCTAAAACATAATTTTCTGTGCCCAAAGAATAAAATAAGTTATTTTCAACCCTACTTTACATTAATTTATAAACACACACAATAGTTATTTTTATTTTAAAATAATTATATCTCTCATACTTGAATGTCTAATTTCGTTCTCCTACCTCACATTCATTTGGATGCACGGATCTTATCTGCTTCTATTTTCCATGCACACCACAACTTGCTAAACCCACCTTTTCAGTTGCTGCTTGACAGTTTTTAATTGTTTATTTCTCTCTTAGGATTTCAGCGGGCATGTCACTATTGTCAGCTTCCAGCTTGCAATCCCTCCCTGCTCCCACTACACAGGCAACCAAAATCCTTAAAAGATTCTTGCAGAATTCTATTATTTTACTTTGAAAGACAAGGCCAGAACTTTATTATAATTTTTGAAAACGGCTTAAACACTCCTTATGTGCACCAAGATGGCAGAACGCTTACCCTTATGTCGCACAGCTGCACCTGCTGTCATCAACAGGTACATCCTTACCCATCCCAGTACATGCACTCCACATCACAAGTCCCCAACGAGTCTAACAGCAGGTTAGCTGAAAGCATTTACTAGGAGTTTTTTAAAAAAGATGTGGCAATAACGAGGAGTTATTCTGGCACGGTGAGTTTGGCTCAGCCTCTCCCAGCCTCACGCTCCCGCTTGGTCCCACAGCCTCACACCGCAGCCCCACGACTCCTCGCCTCGGTCCCTCGCACTCTCCTCCCCTCAGCCGCTTCCCCTTCGGAGCTGCTGAACGAGATGAGGAGCAGAGACGGCGGCGGGAGATTGAGCAAGAGCAGGGGGGGAGCGAAGGGAAAGACAGACG
>NW_009213834.1:0-217 GCF_000690835.1 Fulmarus glacialis
ACGACCGTGAGTGGGGGGCACGGGGGGCGCGGGGGCCCCGGGTCCCTTGCAGGGGGCGGCGTGGCCCCGAGTCTCTTGTGCGAGGTGCCGGTGGCCCCGGGTGCCTTGCACGGGACACGTGTGTCCCTCGCACGAGGAGTCTGTGTCCCCAGGTCCCTCGCACAAGGGGTACACGGCCTTGTGTCCCTTGCACGAGGCGTCTGTGTCCGCAGGTCCC
>NW_009213835.1:0-265 GCF_000690835.1 Fulmarus glacialis
TCTGGAGGGGGGTGGGTGTGTTGGGATCGGGTTTTTTTCTTCAGGGGGGAAAAAAAAGTTTGGGAATGAATCGCTAACTTTTATCCAAGCCGCTTCACTCGATTACATTCTTCGCCCTATTTTTCTCTCCTCCGTGGAGACCGCTGTATGCTGGAGTCAAGCCCCGGTAAAAAAACAATGGATTAAACCAGACCAGACGGTTTATTCGGAGGTGAATCTCACGCGAGCTCGTGGATATTTGCTGGAGTGACCGTGCGGCTCCGGG
>NW_009213835.1:319-660 GCF_000690835.1 Fulmarus glacialis
CGGTGGAAATCGAGCTCGAAACTTTTTAATTCAATGGAGCTTCCCCCTCCGCGGTCCCTCCCGGGTAAATGAAGGTTTCGAAACTCGCCTGAAGAAGTCACAATCACAATGGAGTATTTCACGGTTTCCTCCTCGTATTACAGGGTGGGGAGGGGTGTCACTCGGGGCTGAATGTAAAGTGCACGGAGGAAGAAAAGAGCTTTGACAAGGGTAGTTATTTCCTCCTAATTTACAGCCCTCACGGCTCTGCGCTCCTGGCTCGGGCGGCTGCAGTCCGGAGGGGTGTTGCATGGTTAAAAGCGCAGCGAGTGTCTCTAGGTAACCGGCGGCTCGGGGAGGGG
>NW_009213836.1:0-7514 GCF_000690835.1 Fulmarus glacialis
GAAATTATTTCTGTGGAATTTTTAAAATTCTCTAATATAATCTACTGATACCTTCTACCAATATAGCATCCCAATTTTACCTCGCGAGATTGTGAGGTCCTTAGAAACGCCTGTTGCTCTCTTCCACCTGCACCCAGACTAGTAATGATGATTTCATTTATTAATGAAATATTTATTAATATTTATTAAGCATTTATTAATGCTCCATTTCCCAAAAATTTTTAAAATTCTCTAATATAATCTACTGATACCTTCTACCAATATAGCATCCCAATTTTACCTCGCGAGATTGTGAGGTCCTTAGAAACGCCTGTTGCTCTCTTCCACCTGCACCCAGACTAGTAATGATGATTTCATTTATTAATGAAATATTTATTAATATTTATTAAGCATTTATTAATGCTCCATTTCCCAAAGACCTGGAGGAAGAAATAACTTCTGGAGGATGTAGGACCTTTTACATTTAGAGCCCTTCTTAGTTGGTTTTAATTAAAACCATTATCTTCTAACAGTCTGATGGACCAAGTGCATTTCTTTAGGTGGTCATCACCAAACCTACCCTCAATTAATTGATTCTACTTGGAGATCTCTGCAAGGAGGTCATGGAAATTTGATCATCATCTTCCCAGACCAATTCACATTGGAAAATCAATACTGTTACATAGGCTGTGCCTGCTCAGGTTGCAAGTAATATTTATCCTTTAGGACTGTCAATCTGAATCCATAAGAGGACAGCAGGAAGCTCTGTGCTTTCTGTACAAGTGGTCAACATTTCAAATCATACTCAGTTCATTTGCAAAGGAAAGGAGTATTTATTTCCTTAACACCTTTCATGGGCACTGAATAAATTGTACGTGCTATGAAAGCATACTTCTAAAACCATAAGAACAATAGTTTTCAGGAAGACACTATGCCTAGAGAATGTGGCACTCTGGGCTCTGCACATAATACCCAGAAAGAGAAATGCTAGCAATTTTACTTGCTCCTAGAATCACATCTGATACCACCTTGGGAGACAGAGCTTTTGTTTGATATCCACCTGTTTGACCTGTCAGAATAAAAACACAGCAGTCATAGCAGATGTGAGTCAAAGAGACAGTATCGCTGACAGTGACATCTTTGTCAGGAGGGACAACCTTCCCGCTGAGAGAGTTATGCTAATTACCTGGAAATTCAGAGCTGTTGAATATCAACATCAAGCTGTTTAAAAGCAAAACCTGATACTTTAAGAAAAAAAATTACGGTACTTTCTACCAGTAAATCTGGCTTCAAAGCAAAATTGTCACCGGCTCTGCTTGAACTCACTTTAACTCCTGCCAGACTTTTACATTCACCTGCAGTACAGCTGACGCCTCACAAGAAGAAACATTCTGCTAAAAATTAACAAGTTAACCTGACTTGCAATTTATCATGTATTTGTCTGAAAAATCTTTTTGCATGCAAGGAGATGTGAAAATAATCTGGAAAACAGTTTTGTGCACTTGAGAAACCACAGTAAATTTAATACTGTTGAAACCAGCACTAAAACAAGGTCCTGCACCTACAGTTTAGAAAAATAATTACAACATGAATGAGTAACGGCTTGTCACAAGTCTCGTTCCCTTGACTAAAGAGCAGTGGATATTTGCATACTCAAAGTAAGGGAATCGTATACTGTCTCCATTTCAGCTATAGTACTGGACTCAACTCAAAACTGGTCAGCCCCGGTCTCAAGTCAAAACTGAGCAGGCAGTTTTGAACTCATACTCTGTCGCGAGACTCCATTTTCTCCAGGGAAGAACTCTAGCTTCCTGTCATAGGCAACATGTAGCTTAAGATGTGAATGCAAACATAGGGGCAGATAACTGGGGGCGTGCATAAGGTGGGGTGAACATCCAAAACACAACTTCTAAACTCTGAAGCAGAAGTCTGTTTGCTAGTTGCAACCAGTATGGGCTGATCGTATATTTTGATAACATCTAGACAAAAGCAGCACATCCTGAATTCTCCAATTCATAAAAAAGAGATGAGTCATAACCACGGATTAGAAAGCTGATCACACATTGTGCTTCTGCATATAGACTGTTTAGATAGGAAAAACCAGGGACCTGAAGTTCTGTAAAGAAGAGCTGATGCAAAAAGGAAGGGTTCCCAAAAAAGATTGTCTAGAAAACAAGAGGAGAGCTAGGAGAGACAAAGAAAACGATCCATGCTGGGGAAAAACCTGGAGATGAAGGATGCATGAAGACAAAAGCCAGGGGTGCCCAGGGACCTTGGTCAGTAATGCCAGAAACTGTAACTGCAGAACTGTGAGCAGCCGCACAGCAGGAACCACAACTTTCTGCCCAACCTCCCTGGACCAGCAGCGATCTCTTTGCCAGGAAGGGAAGGCAAGACCTAGGGAATGTAGTACCGTGTGCAAGCAAGCAAGCTCACGTGAAAGCTAACCAAGCAGGGTAAAAGCTCTCATCTCGTCTACTCTTAAATAAACCCCAGTATCTAAATCCACTGTAAGTTTACTCTGCCTAACCCATGACAAGCCATTTTCCAGCCCAGCTCCAAATCTTACTCGTTTTTCCCCTCTCAGCCTCAACCCTTGCCTGAGCAATAATCCCAGGTCCCCACAGCCAATGGAGAATTCCAGCACCAGCCCTCAATTCACTTAGGAAACTGCTTCCCAGCTCCCTACAAGTGCTGCTCTGGGTTTCCTTTCTCACAATTAGGCTGGACAAGGAAACCCAACCCTTCCCAAGCCAAAAAATTCCTCAGGGATGGATTCTTTCTGCAGCCATCAGTTTGCTTTGGCAGTCCCTTTCCAATCTCAACTGCACTCATAGCTCTGAGCTTACTCTCTCAACCTTAACCAGAGGCTTAGTCATGGGCGAGCCACTCCATGGTACCCAAGAACTGAGTCAGTAGCAGCTCTGACTTTTTAAGCTGGTGGTGTTTTCAGCACAAAATTTTGCACGCGTACAAGAAATTTAAGTAAACATTACTGTACAAAACAAGAACCATACAGATTATTCATTATCAAGATAATAGTAACAGGATAAGACTATTTAGTTGTTACCCATTGTAAAACAGAAAATTGTCCATTACATTGCAAAGAGCTCTGTAATTTTCTTCAATGCACCTCTTTTCACATTCAAACGAAGCTGTTATATACCTGTCTCTGTGAGCTTGGAGGTAGCCAGCAAAATCCTCACTACTGTAATGGCACATCAGCACATGAGAACTCTAACACAATTAATAGTAACTACATTCATATACGCACATCTTTATATACATATATGGAGCTTTGTTTCAGGTTTTACCAAGTATTTATGTGTTATCACTTGTTACATATTGCCTCTATTACGCCGCCTCTTGTTACAAGTTATTTCCACAGCATCATGCCAACATTAAGACAGAAAAAAGAACTTTAGCGAAGTTTCAAAAGCTCTGGTGGTGGTCGATCGGCTCCCTCACCAAAATAAGAGCCACCCCAGTAATTTGTTTTCAGACTCGTACAAAAGGTGTTGTGTGTATCTGATTTTTTACATATATATACACATATATAAAAGCAAGCCTTACATTATGCTGGAAAGGAACTGAGTACTTTCAAGAACAGTACATTTTTATAGATGAGAAATTAGCATGCCTATGAGGCTAAAAACTCTCAAGATGACTGCAGCTGCTAATAAGAGTCGAAAAAATTGCTGAGATCTAATCCCTATTGATTTAATTTGCTATTTCTTCTTTTCATTTCCTATTGTTCCTTTGTGTGAGACCCACTTTTCTTTCTTGCCTAATATAAAAGCAAAATGCTCTAGTGACCTCATAAGCCTCACAGTTTCCAGCGTAAATTAATCTTTCTGAAGAAAAAATAAAGAAATCTTACCATTTCTTTTTATATGGGTTTTTTTTTTGTAAACTGATTTAAGACTTTTTTTCTTCTTGACACTTTTTTTAAATCATTGTACAGATACTTCCATTTTCAGCTGTTTCTGCAGTGATGTAGGGTTATATGTAGGGTAACACCTTTTCTAATTCCACTCCCAGTAAACTGCAGGTGTTCTGCAATAAAAGGATAAACAAATGTTTGCAAAAGTCAAAATTCAGGTATCAGTTGCACTGTTCTTTTTATGTTGCAGCAAAAGAAGATACTTCTCTAGTAGGGACCAAATTCCTGACTTGAAGTTTTCAGATTGATTGAGCTTTGTCAATTGATTGGTTTTGTAAAAATAAGCTACAAGAGTTTCTAGGGCCACAAATCTGAAGTGCAATTTGCAGCAACACAGAAAATAAGAATCAACATGTTCTAAACAAGAAGTGAATATATTATGAATTTTATTTTAAAACTTTTTTCTACCCAAAAATTTAGGTAATAAGAAAGATTTGAACTGGAAATATTAATAAGTTCAAAGAAGTTCTGTTACTGAAACACACACTGTCAGGATAGTTGGTACATTTCCACATGCAATTTTTCCTCCTTTATAACATTGTTTTTATCCAAATCAAACGTATGTAATGAATGATTACTATACCTGCATTGCTAAAATTAAGACTTCTACACATCAGGCTACAGAATGGATATTTTTAATTTGAAAAATCCAATTATTCAGATTAACATCAGCACAACATTCTAGAAATCATGATAAAATGATCCAGACATCTGCTTACTTTTTAGAATAGACTCTCCCATTTTTCTATGGCCTCTTTTTTTCATCAGCTATATTTTCCCCTTTTAGTAGAGCCTCTCCAGCAGAGATCAGGATTTAGATCATGTATCACAGAATAATTAATGTGTATTCAGAATAATGAGTATATATTTACTACCTAAGGTTATTTTCTATTTTATTTTCGGTAATTCATCATTCCAGTCGTAGACAGAGCAAACATCGTACAGAAGTCAGGAAGAAATATAATCATACTTTAAGAGCACCTGTTAATGTCTTTAAGCAAAATGTTTTTCTGAAACAGTTCAAAGAGATGGAACAGGCTATCGTTTCAGCAAGAAATAACTAATATTTCCAGAGAAAAAGGTTTATATTATGAAAACATTCTCTCTTTCAGTAATTCAAATGAAAATGCATGACAAGAGGAGAGCTTGGAAAATATTAAGGCTTAAAGGTATAATCCCAGTCACTTCTACTAGTTTGCACAACCAGTCTATTTCAAAAAAAGCGTTTTAGCAAAAAAATTGATTAGAAATTTTCCATCAAGTACTATATTTGTTTTTATTACTCACTAAAACTTAAAATAAGTTGTAGTACACAGAGCAACACACTTAAGCAATCATTCCTCACCACCTCTGAAAACTGATTTAACCTGCTGCCAAAGCATTGCATGTTTCACTTATTTCATCCAACAGCGAAAAACAATTTTCAGTACTTTGCACTGCTTTCTGTGTCTCCATAGATGAGCTACTTCATGGAAAAGGACTAGGAAAAATAACTAAGTTTAAATAAAGCACTATTATTCCATTCATTCTCTTGGTTATAGCCTGTAACTTTGTCCCAAAAGCACAACGAATCAGATGTGCTAAAGGTTATTGCAGACTAAAGGCTAATATGTTTTACTTTTTTAAATGAACATCACTTCACCGAAGGCAGAGCCATGCCAGCTTCCAGCAGTTGAAAATATGATTGATATATTTGAGATTTGAAATTACTCTGTTAAGGTCTGTGCTTATAAGATAGGGAATCTGCAAGGCAGATAGCTTTTGCTAGTTCCTGAGTTACATAGAGTAGCTACTGTAAAACTTTGTAGAGCACAATTTTTAGCCGAAATATCAATTTACACACTTCCTTCTCTTAGCGTTATTTATATCAAAGATGGCCTGCTAAAATTTAGAATAACTTTTGGGTTTACTCATATTATATTAATGCCTACAGTCCTGACTACTACATCAGGTTATTATTTCCAACTAATGAGTCGCTGGTTAGTAACAAAGAACTTCACTCGAACTACTGAAGTGACTGCATCAGTGGAAAAGGGAAGAGCAACTGATATCATATGTCATCTACCTTGACTTCTGTAAAGCCTTTGACACTGTCCCACAGAACATCCATGTCTCTAAATTGGAGATATATGGGCTTGATGGATGGACTATTTGATGGATAAGAAACTGGCTGGATGGCCGCATCCAAACAGTTCCAGTCTGGCTCAGTGTCCAAATGGAGATCAGTAACAACCAGCGTCCCTCAGGGGTCTGTATCAGGACCAGTACTATTTACTGTCTTCATCAGTGACATCGTGGGATTGAGTGCATCCTCAGTAAGTTTGTGGATGACACCAAGCTGAGTGATGCAGTTAATACACTTGAGAGAAGGGATGCCATCCAGAGGGACTTTGACAGGCTGAGAAGTGGGCCAGTGTGAACCTCATGAAGTTCAACCAAGTGCAAGGTCCTGCACCTGGCTTGGGGCAAGCCCCAGTATAAGTACAGACTGGGCGATCAATGGAGTGAGAGCAGCCCTGTGGAGAAAGGCTCATATCCTTGTGTGGGGATACTGGTGGCTGAAAAATCAGACATGAGCCAGCAACGTGCACTTAAAGCCCAGAAAGCCAATCATATGCTGGGCTGCATAAAAAGAAGCATGGCCAGCATGTTGAAGGAGGTGATTCTCCTCCTTTTCTCTGCCCTCGTGAGACCCCACCTGGAGTTGAGAGCAGCCCTGTGGAGAAAGGCTCATATCCTTGTGTGGGGATACTGGTGGCTGAAAAATCAGACATGAGCCAGCAACGTGCACTTAAAGCCCAGAAAGCCAATCATATGCTGGGCTGCATAAAAAGAAGCATGGCCAGCATGTTGAAGGAGGTGATTCTCCTCCTTTTCTCTGCCCTCGTGAGACCCCACCTGGAGTACTGCATCCAGCTCTTGGGCCCCCAGTACAAGACAGACATGGACCTGTTAGAGGGGGTCCAGAGGAGGGCCACAAAAATAGTCAGAGTGCTGGAACACCTCTCCTATGAAGAATGGCTGACAGTTGGGGTTGTTCAACCCGGAGAAGAGAAGGCTCTGGCAAGACCTTATTGCAGCCTTTCAATTATTAAAGGGGGCTTATAGGCAAGTTGGAGAAAGACTTTTTACAAGGGCCTGTAGCGATAGGACAAGGGGCAATGGTTTTAAACTAAAAGAGGATAGATTTAGGTTAGACATAAGGAAGAAGTGTTTTACTATGAGCGTGGTGAGACACTGGAACAGGTTGCCCAGAGAAGTTGTAGTTTCCCCAGCCCTGGAAGGTATTCGAGATCACGTTGCGTGGGGCTCTGAGCAACCTGATCTAGCGGAAGATGGCCCTGTCCACGGCAGGGGGTTGGACTACATGATCTTTAAAGGTCCCTTCCAACCAAATCATCCTATGATTCTAAGACTTCTTCCTTCAACTGAATAATCTAAACACTTTATACTACTTAATTATGTCTACTTTTTATTAACTTAATGATTAAGGTCTTTGTACAATTCTTAATGCTTCTTCATACAACTCTTCAAATTCCCTTCTGCATTTAATATGCCTCTCCATGTGCAAGTGTATTTTTTTATATAAATA
>NW_009213837.1:0-506 GCF_000690835.1 Fulmarus glacialis
AGAATAAACAGCTTCCAAATCACCTCCAAACCGGGGCCCCTCCATGGGGTTTTTTCCCTCCTCTAGTACCTTAAAAAGAAATTGTTTTCGCACCTTTCCAGGGTTTTGAAAGCAGTCTTCCAAAAAAAAGTTTTATTACTGCACCTTTCCCTTCCGATAAACACACCCAGGAGCCCCCGGCAGAGCCGAGCCCTCGGGACCAGGAGAAATTTCCTCCCACAACCATCCTCCGCTCCCTATTTTGCTAAAAAATAAGCGTGTTTTTGCTGCTAATCTGGACCCGGCGACGGCGGCACAGGAGGAGAGTTTCCACCAGAACAAGCCACAAAAGACTTTTTGCCAACTTGCCAGGGCACGAGAGCCAGGCGGCAAGTGTCGCCTGGGGCTGGCGAACGCCGACACCAGCTCGCTTCACCCGAGCTCGGCAGAGCAGATTACAAACACAGGCTTTTTTCTTTTCCTTTTTTTTGAAAAAAAAAAAAAAAAAAAAAAAAAAGAAGGGGAGA
>NW_009213837.1:633-964 GCF_000690835.1 Fulmarus glacialis
CAGATCTAATCTCTCCTCCAGCAGGATCTTTATAAAATAAAACGTGGCAGACGGACGGGTTGCGTTTTCCTCCGCAGCATCGCCCTGCTGACCTCCGAAGGGAGCAGCTCTCCTCCTCCGCTGCTTCTGCCTCTTAGTTCTTCCCTTTCCCTGATGCCGTTCCACTTGCAAACACGTTTTTGTCACGGGCAGCCTGATTACCAGCAACATGTTTTAGCATAGAGACTTGCCTATACGATTGCCAAAAGGGGTTTAAATTAGGAAAAGTTTTAAAAAAAAAAAACCCTCAAGCAGCCTCTTCGCTGTATTTCATACAACGAACACTTGCAGC
>NW_009213837.1:994-1240 GCF_000690835.1 Fulmarus glacialis
CCTAGACGATTGCCAAAAGGGGTTTAAATTAGGAAAAGTTTTAAAAAAAAAACAACCCTCAAGCAGCCTCTTCGCTGTATTTCATACAACGAACACTTGCAGCGGGGGGGGGGGAATTAGGAAGTTTTTCAAGCTGTGCCCAGCCCCATCCTGACCTGCAAGTTCTATTTGACTTTAAAAGGTGCAGCACAGCGAGCAGGGGGAGGGGGAAGGTTTTGCAAGATGATAAAATGGGTGCGAGTCCTT
>NW_009213837.1:1337-1578 GCF_000690835.1 Fulmarus glacialis
CGCGGCAAGCAGGGCCACCCCGCGGGGCCGCACGGACGGCGACTCACTGCAAAACCGATGTCACGGCCCCCGGTTTTATCTTCAAGCGAGCAGCCACCCCTGCGTTCCTCTCGGGGTCTCCAGAAGTGGCACGCGGAGGATTTTTTTTTTACATCTTCTAAGGCGAACGCTGGGTTTCCAAGTGCATTTGCAGTTTTATTTTCCCCCTTTTCCCCCTCCCTCTCCTGCCAACACAGAGCTC
>NW_009213838.1:0-304 GCF_000690835.1 Fulmarus glacialis
TTTGTTTTTTTTAAAAAAAAAAAAAAAAACCAAAGAAACCAACTTTCTATCGGTAAATACTTTCTCCTTAAAAGCACTCTAAAAATCGAACTTTTTTTTTTTTTTAAACAATCTGATTACGATTATTTCAAACCAAAAGAAGAAATTCATTTTTTTTAAACCCACCAGGATCCATAAGACAAAAAGAGAGAGAGAGAGAAAAAAAAAGTTACTTTAAAAACAAAAACATAATTATGGAATAAATAAAAACAAGGGACAACCGAGCAACGGGTGGAACCTCCCGCAGGCGACGAGGGCGACGCGA
>NW_009213838.1:508-815 GCF_000690835.1 Fulmarus glacialis
GTTGTATTTTTACCCGCAAAAAATATCTTGGCTTACTGCTGGTTGTCCGATTAAAGTCTCTTTCCTACAGATTCTCTATGACTAAACAAAGCAAAAATGGTTTAAACATTAACATGCTCTTGATTAATTAATACAGGTGGACGTTGAGATTTCAACCATTTAAACTTTACAAGTTTAAATATTTTGGCACATCGGAATATATATATTTTTTTTTCTTTCTTTCTTTATTTAAAATGTATTTATAAGCGCCCTCCTCCGAGGCTGCTGCTAGGCAATGTGAAGTCTGGTCGGAAGAAGCCCCTGCCTC
>NW_009213838.1:1427-2566 GCF_000690835.1 Fulmarus glacialis
GCGGCAGGGCCCGCCCAGCCCCGTCTATCCGCCTAATAGCGTTTGCAAATAATCTTGTGCTCACACACGCTCCCTCCTACAACAGTTACCGAGTCCCCGACTGGAGAAATCTGCCCGCGCACGCCTCTCGCCTACGACTGCGTGAATAATCAGCCGCTCTCTGGATACAGCTCTATCCCCGTGGAGATCGGTTGTTTCCAAGCTCCTTTCAAGGAATCATTAGGGATTTGTCCCGACGCAGTGGGAGACAAGCGCGTTCCTCGGTGTAATCCGGAGCCTAAGTTAATCAGTCTAACGAGAAACGCAGCTGCGTAGGGAAATAGCAAATTTATAGCAAAAATACAGCGAGATTTACACCGCGAACCCCGGCTCAACCCAGCCTGCGGAGACGGAGCCGGGCGGGCACGACCACCCCCTCTGCCGTCCTTCGCTCCCGCAACGACCGCGCTCTCCATCGCTTCTCCGTCATCAGGCAAAATCCAAAACCTCCGCGAAACCCAACCTCGGCCAAACGCATCTGGCTCTCGCACAGGCTGCTTCTGTCAATAGACCCTGCTCGCATAAAGTGTACACGTAGTTAAGGCATGAGTCAAAGTGATAGGGGAACCAAACAAAGGAAATAAGATTTAACAAAGCTCCTGTCATTCCTTCTCTATGAACTCACCACAATCATTTCAGTGTTAATCTTCCAATCACTCCCAACTCCACCCATACAATTAGGGAAAAAAAAAAAAAAAAAACCCAGGGTACATTTTAATGCGTATATTAAAGGCATTAGGTTATTTTTTTTTCCCACCCCACTCCCTTCCCTGAAAGGTTTTTTTTTTTAATATTTTGCTCATGGCTTCTGCAGTATTTCAGAAAGGCGAAAAGGACGACTAACGTATCCTGAAGCACTACCGAGATCCGCTCGCCGGGAACGCGGCTCCCTCTCCAGCAGCGTCCCACCTTGCTGGCGCGCCGGCGACTTTCCGAGTTGTGTCTTTCTGCAACCTTCCCCGCTCCGCAGACAGTGCAATATTCCCTCGCCCCGTCCCCCAGCCCTCCTCCAAAACACAGACGGCTTCCGAGGCTGACGCACAGCACGTCTCGGATGGGCAGGAAATCCTCTCCCACCATCGCACCAGGCTCCAGATATT
>NW_009213838.1:2616-3014 GCF_000690835.1 Fulmarus glacialis
TAGAGCGGATATAAAATAGACCGTGTCTGGAGTTCCTCCGTCCCAGTGGAGGCCTCAACCCCGCTGGAGTTCGTGCAAGGTCTGAAGCTCGCGCACAAGGGCGGCCGGCTTCCCTCGCCTCTCCTAATCGGAGCAAGACAACCGCGTCTCACCTGCAATTCAACAATGAAAACAAAGAACACAAAACCCCTAGTTTCTAGAATTACCAAACCAGGCTAGCCCCAGCCCCCCGCCCGCCCCCCACGCTCTGCAACCTTGCTACATAAATACACAGATGTTTTCAGCACAGACGGACTGCGAGGCTCCCCCGGGCTTAGGTGTCGGAGGCAGCCGGGGCCGTCACGGGCTTGGGACCCGCCGCGAGGGGCGGGCTGCCCAGCGCCCCGGTCCAGTGGACC
>NW_009213838.1:3028-6448 GCF_000690835.1 Fulmarus glacialis
CCTCGGGGACGTCCGCTTGCCGGTCACCGTTCCAGCGGCGCTTAAGACGCAGCTTCGGAGGCATCAGGGCATCCTCCCTCTTCTCCTGTGCCCCCGATTCTCCAGCAGACTCTCGGGATGACTTCTCCCCGCTGCTCTCCCCTTGCTCCTGGGACTCTTCAGCCGAGAAGCCGGCCTGGGGGGGTGCCGGCGGGGCTGGGTGGAATGGCAAACACAGGCCCTTTCTCCTCTTCCAGGCTGGCTGCCATGCCAGAGCCTTCCTCTCTCTCACTTTTGTCTTTTCCTTTCGCTGGTGGCTCTTCGGACTCTGCCTCCTTGTCCATCGCGGGCTCGACCTTGACTCTGGGAGGAGGACTAGCTAGCTGGGGGACCGCTGGCTCCTCAGCGCTTTCCAGTCTCTCTCTGTTTTTGCGCCCCACGGGCGGAGGCTGTAGCTTGATGGGGAACTGGGGCTGCTCCTCGAGGGGCATTTGGCACTGTAGTGGTGGCACCATGAGCGGATAGCGGGGGAAAGTCCGCGGACTCAGGTGGTAGTTGAAGACGGAGCAAGCTTGCGAATGCAGGTAGTGTTTCATTTCCTCGGGATTAAAAGAGAAGCAGCTGCTACCTGTGAAGGGGCTGAGGCCCGGAGAGGGGCTGTAGGAGAAAAGGGTGGGAGTCAGGGACAACGCAGGAGAGATCGGGACGTTCAGGACCCCGCCGCGCCCCGGCAGAGGGGACACGGCAAAGGGGCTGTGAGGATCCGGGTAGATCCCAGGCCTGGTGAAGAGAGGGAGCATAATATCAGGCTTGCGCTTCTGGTGGTTGACGCTACCGGCACCCACGGCGTTGCGCGAGGCCATGAGATCCACGCCACGGCGCCAATCCGAGGAGCCGTCCTCCAGCTCCGGCATGTCCGGCTTCCTCTCGCTGCCGTCACCCAACGCTTCTGGGTTGGATGGGACCAGGGACCCACCGGAAAACCGACTGGGCTGGGCATCTTCGGTGGGAGAGTGGCTGTCCAAGCCGGTCCAGCGGTGGGAAATGGAAGCGGGACGAAGCCGTGGGCACAGGAGGAGCGCTCTGCGGCACGACACCTGGGACAGGGAGGGGGAAAAGAGAAAGAGTACGGGAGAGGGTTAAGAGTGCAGTTGCTGAGGGAGTTAAATCACAGGTAAAGAGCTGCTTTTCGGGCTGCACCCGCAGGCGTTTGGAAGAGTAACACAAAAATACCAGGCGCTATCAACAACGCAGCAGACGATTAGATGGGAGGTGCCTTTCCCATCTGCTCCCTTCCCCTGCATAGCTCCAGTCTCCTCTGCCCACCTCAAAATCTCGCCACTGCTGGGGATGAATCTTCTCCTCTCTCCACCCCGGCTGAGGTTTCGTGAACCTCCAGTGCCACCGAAATAACTTCCACTTTCGGACGCCCTCCCCTGACCTCCTCGCTCTGGTTTAACCAGAAAACGTCTCGACGATGGCGCGTTAGGAGCACGGTTAAGCAATCGTGCTCGAACGCCACCGGCAGAAGCGCTGCTGGTAAACCTCAAGCTCTCAGGGCTGACTGAAAGTCACTGATTTGTGCTTTTCTGGGAAGACGGCTTCTCTCCAACGTTTGTGCCAGTAACGCTGCCAGCTCTCACTGGCTCCTCTTCCACCGTCGTGCCTACGGAGCCGCCTGTCTACGACTTACTCGTGCCGTAACAAGCCATATTGAGGCAAATTCTTCCACCTGCTTTCTCACCTCCACAACGCGCCCGTTGATTCTCCCTTCCCTTCAAAACTGCACGAGTGAGAGTCGAGAGAAGAAACCTGATTCCAGTGCCCCAAACAGGTTTGATATCCCAACCCCCACCCCAGCCAGAAGGAAAGAAAACAGGTTGTAATTAGACAAGTGCATTCCAGTTCTCCAAACTTCTTTTTTTAAATGCATGCCCCAGAGATAGGAGGGAGTGGCTGCAAACAGGGAAAAGGAACAGCAGTGAGCAATATTGAGCTGGAACTGCCCAGACTCGTTGCTGCAAGTAATTATAGATTTGCAGTGCAGCTTCATACTACATCTTACACCCCCATGCTTTGGCTAAGGACTCCTGGAGAATACATTTCCTTCTCCCCACTGCCATAAAGGCAGCGTGTCCCACACAGGTGAAGCAGAACGCCTTTATGAATATTTCTATTCTCCCAGCCCCGTTTTGGGGTTACTCTTTGCTTAGAAGACAATGCCTTGAAATCACATTTGTGCTCGTGCCCAGCTGGGACTCCCCAGGGGCGGGGAGGGATGCAGGTCGCTTCAACTGCCAAGATCAACGAGCAGTCACCGCCGTACATAGGCACAGGCTACACGAGCACCGATGAGAAATACTCTTGCCCACACGTAACCTGTTTTTCTCAGCCGCCGGGGTTTCAGAGTCAACATTCAATCCCCACTTTCCCCTGCTCTCTCCCTGCTAGACGAATCTTCAAGGCTTCCCCTGGGGCACTCTTCACGAGGTGAGAACTAAGCGCACAGCGCTGTGAGAAAGGCTGGTTCAGGCGCCTCTGCGTTCACGCTTGCTTTGCTGTGGAGAGTTTGCAGTCTCGGGCCTCGCTGTAATGACTTCCAGAAGGGTTTTTTTTTCTGATGGACTCGATGGCCACTAATTTCCCTGGTTGCGTGGTGGCTGTGCAGTTATGCAGGCAATCGCCCCAGCTGTAGAAATCTCGCTATGGGGGGACTTAACTCCACCAAAAAGGATCTCGCGAACAAAGGACCCTCTTCCAGAGAAACCACAGCAGTACTGCTGACTCTGGGACAAATCCAGAGTGAACTCCTGCTACTGCTCCTGGCAAGAGACTCAAAGGCCTTTTAGGACGAGCAGGGAACAAATTATGCTCCATTCCCAAACTCTTTTTCGTTATCCTGAATGTCAGCACGCCGTTCTGCCGCAGGGAGAATCGAGAAATACCTGTGATTTTAGTCAAACTCAGACGAGTTACTACTCTTCTCTGAAAACTGCTCTGTGCTCGCTATTACGCTCCTCTGAACTCTAGATAGAAGTTGGTTACGAAAAGTTCCTTTTGATATAAAAGGAGCAGAACTGAAGCAAGCAAGGGGCCTTTGCAGAAGCAGGGAGGAGAGCAAACTGCGGTTAAGCTGCGAACTTTCTGATAGTGCTCACATGCATGCCTCGCCATGCACCTCTAAGCTCCTTGTCAAGAAGGGTCACATTTATATGGCACCATAAACTTACGTTACAAGCATGTGAGTGAGGCAAGGTCCCTGCAACAAAACTAAAACCCTCTTATCCCAAGGACACCCGCCCCCCGACAGCAAAGCAAAGCAAACCCGCGGCGCCCATAAAGACAGTCCAACAAGCAAGCTCAAATAGGAAACCAAAATGCCTCCAGTCTCCCCTGAAGACAACCACAGATGCGTCTGTGACAAACCCGCGGGAAAGAGCG
>NW_009213838.1:6461-10313 GCF_000690835.1 Fulmarus glacialis
TGTCCAGACATTCCCACCACAGCAGCGCTGATTGCCCCGGCAGTCTTTCAAGTGTAGGAGATGACCGAAAGGGGATCTGCAGAGGCTGCGGGGCCGGTCCCGGCCTCCTTCCACACGCCAGGAGCGGGGACAGTTAAAAGCAGCAGCAGCCCCGAGCCCGCACTCACCATTAGGCCGAATGTTAATGAACGGGTAGTTGGGCATCACCAGCTTGTTGAAGTTGAATTTGTAGGTAAACCTTTTGCCTTTTGTCTTGTGGAGAATCCTCTTGTTGTAATAGTATCTGTTAAAGAAAGTTAGAGAGATCAATCAAAGCACGTGGTGATCTGTTTAAAGGTCTCGTTTCTTTTAGCGCCTTCTTCAACATCCACCTCTGACGTACCTACAAAAACGAAATTGTCCAGAGAATTTATGTTATTAATACAAGAAAATATTAGTTGATCGGGAAGCTTCCAAACGACACCCACTCCTTTTACAACACATTCTTTAGCAGTAGGTTTCAAACCATTTTACAGGTCATTATGTTCCTTAGAACATGTGGGAAAAGGTGAGATCCTGAAGGGAAGCGAAAGCTGAACAACAGGCCAAGCCTGTACATGTTGTTCTCACCCCTGTCCAAACTGGGACCAGTGCCACGGGCTGGGGAGGGGGGTCTCGTAAAAGTATCCCGCACGGTGCTGGCACCACCTCCCTATTCCCACCCATGCAAGAGCCCCACAGCCAGCGAAACACGCACGGTCGCTCCACGTGGGCTGTGACTGCCAGGGGAACGTTACAGGAGAACAGGAGGGGAAAATTCATGTGAACCTGTGCTAAGACACAGAACCTAAAAGAGGGGAACGTGTACCTGGGCTGGGGCGGAACAAACCTCAGTGCAGCGACGTAGCTGAGCAGAAGGGACCAAATTACCCAGATTAGCCTCAGATTTGTTTTTTTTTTCTGCAATCTTCAAGGCCCAGGGTATTGTAATATGTAACAGATGTAATACATTGTAATATGTAATATATGTAACAGCATACAAGGCATCAGGCTGGAAATCGGGAGAGCTAGTTTCTGCTGCTCTCATGCCCCTGCGCAAGTTGCTTCCCTTCTATTCACCCATTCACACCTTCGGATTAAAAACACTCCCTTGCCTTCGCAGGCAGCGTTGATCGGGGCTGCGGAGGGCAGCCAGTGTCCCTCACCTTCACGACACCAAACGAAGGCAGAAAAACTCGGCCACAGAGACAGCGGGTATAATCCCCACCGCAGCCTCCTCCCCACTTACACCACCACTGTTTGTCCTCAGCCTCCTAATACTGGTGTACAAACAAAGGTGTTACAGGCGGATCGTCGCCACCGTTCTCTGTACTTAGGAGGCAGATTAACACACGGCGCCTGTTGCCACAGCGCGCACCAAACAAAGCAGGGCCAGCTCCGAGCAGGAGGGAGGAAGGAGCCACAGGTCCCGAGCTGAAGCGGCTGCTGATACCGGCAGTGCTCCTGCCCCGCTGCTGTCACACTCGGCATCAAGATGCCAAGACGTGATCAGTGTTGGCAGGTGGAGGCTATTTTCCACTCCCATGCACCAACTAGAGCCTCAATTTATTGTTTCCTTCCTGTTCCAGTATGAGACTCTTGTGTTTGCTGCCTTGTTTGTCTTTGTCAGCTCCACCCAGGAGGTATCAGAGGGCGTAAGTCCACGTTACAGACTGATAATGCCAGAACCTGTCAGGAACTCAGCCACTCCTGCAGGTGACAGGCTTGAAATGCTGAAATACTTCAGAGGGTCGTGCCAGTTTTCCACTGTCTGACTTCAAAATACACAGCGATAACTGAAAAAAACCAAACTATGGAAGGGTCTAAATAAAAGAGGGCGAAGTTGTACTGGAGGCTTTGGAGTTGTGAAGCGCGAAGTGAGGAACACTCAACCCCTGTCTCACACAAGGGGACACTGATGGGCAGAGGGGGTCCTTAAGGATACCCAAATTCATGTTGTCAGGGCTCGGGAAACATCCAGTCCAGGCCCTTGCCGTGGGACTGGCATCAAACCTCTGCCTCGCACAGATTTAGCGGTAAAGAGGCAAGTACAAATTATGTTAGAAAGGGGAGTTGCTTTCTCTGAAACGGTACCCTTGATGGTGTGATAATAGAGTAACACCTCTGGTTTCCTCCCACACCTTCATTGCTCAAGCCAGTAGCGGCAATGGAAGCTAAGAAAAGAGACAGAAAAGCTCCCCGGAAGGAAGCCATCCTGATAATAACAACCTGAACTAGAGGTGCAGATTTACACCGTGACGCAGAACACGGCACGCTGAACCAGGGACTCCCTCCCCCGTCTCTCTAATCACACCCAAGTACAGTCAGACCTCCCCGAGCAACCTGGCATCCCAGAACTCAAAATTTGATACAAACCTCCCAGAAATGCAAGTGCCACCGAACCAGGGACCGAATATCTACAATCAGTTACCCAAATGAGGCGGGAAGGACGGAAGGAGGGCTCGTTACCAGCCCCTCACCTCCACCGAAACTTCTGCTCACCTGAGCGCCCGGCTCAGCTTGTCGTAGTTCATCTGGGGTTTGCATTTTCTTCTGCCCCACAGCCGGGCCACTTCGTCAGGGTCCTTGATGACGAACTCCCCGTACTCGCCCTGCTGCCAGGCGATGACATGGCGAAACTCCTCCTTCTGCAGCAGCTCCAGGATGAAATGCCATAACTGGATCTGCCGGGAGCCGGGGCTGGACTCGGTCTTGTAAGCCCACTCTGGGAAATGATAACCTTGGAAAGGGCCAAAAAAACCCCCATAAAGTCATTCAGACAGCGACAGGAGCTCACAACTGCCAAGCTCTGCTGCATGTTTATCGTGTTTTCTCCAGAGCGAGACCACAGAGTATCGCTGGGGGCTGTAATTCTATTACACATTCAATGTGGAAGCAGAGAAACCCGGCTCTCCTACTCTACAGCTCATTTTCTTACTCGTTTTAGCCCCCTCTCCTTGGAGAATCCCCAAACACCACCAAAAAATGGTAAAACCGAAAGGGACGTAAGCGTGAGAAGCAGTGGAAAAGAGCTCCAAAAGCTTTAGACATCGCTACAATTTGGCTCCAGGTGGCTGAAATAAGGCAAATCATCCAGATTTTGAGCATTTGGTGCGCTGATGTTGAGGGGGGGGGTGAGGGCGGATAGATCTCGGCAACTCCAGCTCCCCCTTATTTCAGAGCACGGCAGCCCGCTCCGGCTTCAACTGCGCCGGCAGATGTTTCTGAGCGACTGCCAAGTTCGGCTTTCTCAGAATAGTTTCCCAGCACAACTACTAACGCGAGGGTTGGTTTTTTTTTTTTTTTGTTTTTTTTTTTTTTTTTTTTTTGCCTCCAAATCATCGTGGCCACAATTTCAGGCTCCGGCAGCGTGGAAGAAGTCACATCACGCTCCAACACCACCCACACCACTATCGCACGCTGCGAGGGAGACAAAACCAGGCACGAGCTGTACCAGACCGGAGGGGATCCACCTTAAGAGATCCCAAATCCTTATAAATAAAATGTCTCCGGGAAGATTTATTTGCATATTAAACCCGGCGCTCTTAAAAACTCGCCGACAGCCCATCGAGCAGATGTCTGATCGATCCTCACTCACACGCGGCTTTTGCCCACGTACGAGAGCTTTTGGGAGAGGTGGAATTAATCCCGCCTGAGCTCCTTTATCCTGGGAAAAAAATTCGTAACAGCTGAACAACTCAGCCTTTAGACTTCCTTACCTCCTCCTCCTTCTGGCTTATCCACAATGCTGCAGCCTGCTTTCATTTTCTCCCTCCTGCTGACTGCGAAACAGAAGGAAATCGGCATCAGCGACATCGACACGCCATTATCGCG
>NW_009213839.1:0-12597 GCF_000690835.1 Fulmarus glacialis
CGCCAATGCTGGGCCTGCCCGACACGCGCAAGGTGCTGAAGGAGCTGGTGGGCAGACTCACAGCGAGGCAGTGTAAGCACTGATGAGTATTCTACAGGCAATTAGGAGAAATTTCTGGATTGGTAGCCTGTGGGACGCATGGGAATGGTTCAAAGCTGTGCCAGGGGAGGTTTAGACTGGACTTTAGGAAGCATTTCTTTACCGAGAGGATGGTGATAACACTGGAAGAGGTTGCCTTAAGCCTGTCAGTGTTTAATAGGCATTTGGACAATGCCTTTAACAACATGCTTTAACTTTTGGTCAGCCCTGAAGTGGTCAGGCAGTTGGACTAGATGATCGTTGTAGGTCCCTTCCGACTGAAATATTCTATTCTATTCTATTCTATTCTATTCTGTTCTATTCTATTCTATTCTATTCTATTTCAAAAAGACAATTGAAGAGTAAAATCCACACAATAACAACATTTTTAGGAAAATATAAACTGGAATTTGTTGCTAAGAAAGCAAATATATTACTGTATCTGTTACGGGATGGAAAACTTAAGTCCTAAACATGAACTGTGTCACCAAAAAACTATATATACTAAAGACAGTGAGAGTATGTCAAAGTGGTCTTCTAATAACTTTTCTCTCTGATCCACATTTTCCTGTCCTTCTGCTGAATACATGATCAAACCATCTTCCGGTTGGTGAAATCAGTTCATGCAGCTCTTCCTGCTGTTTGGAATCATCTGGTGAGTAAATGAAAATGGAAATTAGAGGATTAGATTAGTGATCCAATTTACTCCAAAGATTTCTAGCATGATTATTTTGAATGTGAGAACCTGGGAATAACATAAGATTTAGGACTGATTATCCATGTCTGTATATCTCCATTGTTCCAAATGGAAAAATAACTTGTTCTTGCATGAAAGAAGTGCATGGACTTTATTTCTTGATCAGAGGGAAGAAGCGTATATTTTCTGTCTCTGAGAGCAGGATCGCAAGTGTCTGCATTCGCTCCAAGAACTGCCTACTAGTTTTCTCACTGGAGGCTGCAACTGGCATTAGCTGGTGACTCAATGTTCCTCAAAAAGAAAAACATATTTAAGAAGAAACTGGAGAATTTAGGCAGAAAATTAGGTGTTTCTCCTTGGGCCAGAGAAATTTAAAAGCCTGTTACGGTAATGGACTTTTCCCCCTTCTTATTACTCAGTTTTGGGAGGACACTTACCATATTTTCAACTCCTATAAGGAAAGCACTTCCTTTACTTGGGACAGCTGATCAGTGGACATAGTTTATCTGCTTCTGTTTTAGATTCTTGTCTGGCTGTACTCCTATCTGATCAAATCACTAAGAGATACAGGTCAGGCTCATCTTGCTTTGGTTGCAACCTCTGTCCGGGGAGAAATTTTAACTTCATTTTATGGAATCCAGACAAATGTATAATTTATTTATATGTTTATTTTTGATCCTATTGAGTATGGCATGTTAAAAGATAATCTGCAAAGGGTGGTTAAAGAATCAGCTCCTTAATTTTTTTCCCCAAAAAATCTAGTAATATTTTCCTTCCTTCCTCTGAAAAACAATTTCTGAAAACCTTTAAAGTTTTCCTTGGTTACATTGATATTATTAGCCTCAGTAATTAAATCCTTAGGAGTTCAAACTGTTGAATCTCCATCTGTGAACTGCAATTCTTAATTCAGAGTCCAGTGTGAGCTAATCAATATTCCTACAGTAATCCAGTTCTCATTATAAAAGTCTGATCCTTCCCCACTAAACTCAGGGACTGGTTTTCTCTCTCAGCACAGGCAGGATCAGAATTCAGCCATATCTTGACCAATGCTATAGCCTCTGATAAAGACAACAGAAAATTCTATTGATGCGTGTATACAAAATATTTGATGGTTTAAGTTATGACAGGTTTTAAATAAATTTGTCCGTCTGTTTATGAAAAGATAAGTTTGAAGGAAAAACTAAGCAGTATCCTTTAAGATAGCATCCAGCATGTTAGCTGTTGAAACAGGATAACTATGCTAAATTGGTATATTCTTTTCTTTTTCTTTTTCTTCTGTCTTTCTTTTCTTTCTAAGTATCTCAGGGAATATCATAAACTCATAACAATGGTCTTTCTTTTAAATCTTAATAATCTTAATAATAATAATAATAATAATAGTAGTAGTAGTAGTAGTAGTAGTAGTAGTAGTAGTAGTAGTAGTAGTAGTAGTGAGGGAAGCGTAGAGATCCAGATTTTCCAAACAATGTTCTTTTCTAAGCCAAAACGAAATTGTCAGATCCAAATCCAGGTAGGGGATTAATCCAAGCACAGTGGCTGAGTCACCTTTCCCACTTGAGTAGAGTGAATTTTAAAACAATTCTCTGAAGCGGGAAGTATTTTATTGCCTAACCCCATCTTTTCCGTGTTTTACAAAATACAAGAATAAGATAAAAGAATCCTAACCCTTTCCATCCAAAGGATTCATTATTTTAGTTAATTGTTTCTCAGTCTGAGGTCAACCCTTTCTGTTTGTATACAACTTTACTGCTGGCTACCCTGAAATCTCTGAATGAGATGCCAAACCTTGAATCCTGGGCATACAGATCGATCGTGCTACTGTATTTTATTTCCTTTCTATAACCGAGTCCTGGGTCTCTGGGCAGCAAGGTATTTAACATTAGTGTGAGTAAAGTGCTTCAGGTTTATGCATGTGCTTAGGAGCTTAACTGGATCCATTTTATAGTTAACTAACTGACAGACTTTGAAATGATCAGAAAATTAACTTGTTATTTAATGACACTGTTTTGGAAAGAAAATTTGTATTACTCATAAGTATTACAGGTAGGAGGAAGTGGCTGATGATGAACATGACAGATCATTGATACACAGTGATCTCAGATTGCTTGTTAAGATAAGTGGAAGCAGGCGATATGTGTTGTAGTGTGGTCAAATGGAGACGAATAAGGGACAAAGCCAATGCTTGGAAAATGGAGACTCCCTTGTGGGAAGCTGTGGCTTTGAAAGGCTTTTGAGTTCTGGTAAATAATCAGCTAAAGGTGAGCTGCCAGCTAACACAGTAGGGAAACTAATGTAATGTTTGGATATATCAAATGGAGAAATCTCAAGTAAAGGATAGGAAAATGATTTTATTTTGGAGGGTCTGATGAAAATCTAATGAGACCTTGGGTTCAGTTTTGGTGCCCACTTTTCAAGAAAGACAATAATACTTCAGAGAGTGTTGGAAGAAAAAAGAGAAGAATGGTTAAAATATTTTTTTAAAATATGCTTTGCAATGAAAGAATCTGAGATCTCCATCTGTTTTCTTATCAGAGGAGGTTACTTAGTCCTGGTGTACAAGTACTAAAATAGAGAAGAAAATTCTAGAAGGTTACAGACAAAAGCAAAACAACACTCTGAAGCTGGAAATTGAGGGCACTTTCTTAAATTAACCATTGTAATACACTTTTCAAAATCGATGGAACAACTTACCTTACCGTAAGATGTTTAACCCTGTGATTCCCTATTGCAGAAAACATAAAAATAGGTGTTTTTGTTAAAAGTCTGTGTTCCTGTTCAAAAAAGATTTTTTTGTAAAAACATTCATCGTCTGAGTTACACAGAGGGGTCAGTTTTCATGACAGCAATGCCTCTTTCAGCCTTTTCTTCTTCTGATAAAAATCTATAGAAAGCAGTTCAGTCCCCGCTTTTAAAAGAAAAAAATCATACTAGTTTTCTCTTTGGAGAAATGAGAAATACCTCCATAAAAACAGTAGGTACCTTCCTCTCTCAAAGTCTGTGCTATGTTTATACTAAAGTGGCTCTTAAAACTATAATTCCCTTTATATGCATGAGGAAAAATACTGAGAATTATGGAAGAACGGACACTTTGTCTTCACGAGTCAAAACAGCACGGCAAAGAAATGCAGGCCTAAAGCCACCTCATATTAACCAAATAGATGGCTGAATTAGCTGAAAATACTGTGACCTGAAGTACTGTGGGACATGGGTATGATCTTTGCCGATGATGGTTGGGGATAAAGCTGCCCCCTTCCCTGGGACTGACGCACTGGAAGGTAAGCACTCCTGCAGGTGCTCCTCTGAGTGCCCAGCACGGTGCCAGTGATACTGGTCAGGAAGGAGGGAGTGGTTCAGCTCCATAAAGTAGCAATGCTCCAGCACTACGAAGTATAAATGTGGCTAATAGGTCCTGTTTTTCAGAAGGGATGAATGCTTTAGGAACTGCTCCGTGAAGGCACAGCTGTAGGGATCTTTAATCAGTGCGAATTTGGTGCTAGTGCTCAGTGAATTGTATTTTGAGGATGTGGGTGCTGCGCTCCGTTGCCTGGTGTAAACAAGCCCTCAGTGCAAGTGAAGTGTGCCCTGAGCTGGCTGCTCTGTGCAATGAGATCAGGAGTAACGGAGAGTCTCTGATGAAAGTGTAATTGCGTGTGCAGTGTTATTTATGACTCAGTTGAGTCCACACTTGAGAGATACCCGGTGATAAGGAAGATAAGCATTTACAGGATGGTGTTTGTGATTTGCCTCGCTTTTCCAGACCCCATAAATGGCACAATCCCCTGATAGTTTGTTGGGTTTGATAATAGTATCACTAAATCCACTGCATGTAATACTGCAATTACTTTCTTACAGGCTTTGCTTTTTGTACTTTTCTTTGGCAATTATTTCCTGATTCACCTCTGTAGCATTAAAATTACACTTCTCAGAGCAGGCTAACATAAAGAAGATGGGAAGTGCCTACATCTTTTCCCTTGTTTTTATCTCTGAGCATTTTATGCAAAGCAAAAGGTCTGTTTAAAGCCACAAGTGAAAAACTTCTACTTGTTTTTTGAAAGTCTGTTTGATATTTATATTTATTTATGTCTCTGAGTTTCTGTGAATTTCTTTTAATTACAGTGCCATTTTGGCCTGTTATGGCATTGCCTGAATTATGGGCTAAGTTGTACTGAGATCAGAGAATCAGTGTGCTTTGTTGTCACATTTTGTACTCAATGCTCCTACTTTAGGCTAAGACACTGCTCATCTTTCCCCCCCTTCTAACATTACAGAAATGTCATTGGGGTTTCATTTTTTCTTTATGAATGGTTAATATGGATGAACTTAAGGCCAGAAGGAAATAGTCAGGTTTTAACATCATCACATTGTCATATACCTCTATCTTAAATTATAGAAGGAAAAAGCTTCAGAAATCGAAGTCCTTTAAAGAGATTGGTGGTGTTTAGGTTTGATCCTGAATGGTACTGAACATTCTTTCCCCGGTCCTGTAAATTCTTAACTTTTAAGTTCTCTGCAGCTGTCTTTGTGTTTTAGGTGAAGCATGTGTTTAAGTGTTTTGTTGGATTTGGTCCAGAATGCTCAGCATTATAACTGAAGAGGTTTAACCTGTGGAATCTGGATCCCTTAAACTTGAAATCAGACATCTAACATTTCCAAGACCAGCAATTAAAATAACTTTCAATCTCTCTTGGCTAAAGTATTGATTAAGAAACAAATTTTAATCATCATCAGTTGTGCTTAGACTCTGATCTTGCAAACAGCTGCACATATGCTTAACTTTACTAACACGTAGATTTCAGTGTTAACATGTAAAATCTTTAAGTGATTTGGAGAGAAAATCATCTTTACTATTACCAAGTCTCCTCACTGCAGTTTTTTCACAAGGAGTGCAGTACGGTTGAGGTCTTCTGGTGAATGGTTAAGTATTTGGTCCAACTTTAGAGATACCTCCTGCCTTCTCTGACAAAGTTTGACTTCAGTTATGATAAGCAGGAGACATTTGCTTGCTGTAGTTTGTAATTTGGCAGGGGGATATTTTATCGGTTGTTAGGAGAGAAATGAGTTCTGCTTCCTAGTTAGGACTTTGTTTTCATTGGAAGAGAATGAGAGCAAATATTTGGACATAAATGTTTTATGGCAGCACCATATGGTATTTTATTTTTAATTTTTTGCAGTTGCATTAAAATTCCTTTAATATTACCAATGTATTTCATTTAAAAGATAAATGCTGCACGTAACCTGAGCAGCTGTTTTTCCGAAATTTGCCATAGCATCAAGAGTTTTGCTTCTTTGAAACTCAGTGGTTTATCTGAATAGACAGTTTTATCTCTGGTTTGTCTGTGGAGAACTTGTTTCTCTTTTAACTAACAAATACCATGTCAGTTATATTGCATTGTCACAGCTTTGCTCTTAATTGTAGTTTGTGATTAATTTCTAAGAGCAATCAGTGAGATTAAATAGTTGGTTAATATGTGTTGCCAGGATTTTCTTCCCCTTGAAAGAAATGGCACTAAATTAAACGCAAAGAAATCAAACCACCAAAACAAAACTCTTCCATTCTTTCTTTTTCCCTTCCCCTCCCAAAGGAAAAAAATTCCCGTAACTGGCACTGAAGACTCAAAACTGAAGATTTACCTTATTCTCTTCTCCCAGGGTAGTACTACAGGGGAAACGAGCTTCAAAATCTGAAGGCCCTTGCAGCATCTGGGGACTTGCTGGGACAAATGAAACATAAAGGGGTTTAATATTGTGAGTATCTTCACAGAAGACTGGAGTAAAATTACTATAAAGTTATCACTCAGTATTTTCCAGTGTCCAACAGTGTGCCTGCTATTTAACAAAAGCAAATAGAGAGTAAGAGTTGTACCCAAACAGCTCATGTGTGCACTAAATCATAGCCTGATAAATTGGGAAGAAGGGCAATGAGGGCATTTGAAAGACTCTTTACCTTTTTAACTGTATCTGGCCCACAGTTCTCTTTCTCTTTTAAAAATTCTGCAAATTTTTTTTTGGGGGGGAGGGAGGAGAAGGGTAAGATTTCATATCAAAGTCTAATTTTATACTTATATTCTAAAAACTTATTTTCTGTGAGAAGTTAATTCAGTAATAGTCACCAGATGGTGTGCAAATACTAATGAGGGGATGTTATGACTCTTGGGTTCCTTGTGGAGGTTGTAGGAGTCGGCATCTTGCCATCAGAAAATAGATGCCGGGGGAGTAGAAGTGCTCCCTGGGGAGGATGTGACTGGACGGGCAGGGTTTCATTTTTATTGCTGCTTTGTTGGTGGGAGTTCTACGAGTTGTAAGAAACTTTCTCTTCGTTAGTTTTAATGAAAGAGAAAATGGTGGGACATGGTGCTGTGTATCACTACTTTGAAGAGTATGATCAATCTTTGTTTTCATTAAACCTGAGCAAATACTTAATACAATTTTTAAAAGTGAAGTAAAACACTACTGTAGACTAGATAGATTTGGAGTTTGTGACACAAGGCGAGATGGTCATTTATGAGATAAAGAAACAGTTATTTTGAGGAAGAAGGAAAATGTTTTTATTTTTTATAGTGGAATACTTAATGCTACCTCTTTAGAATGATAATGCTGTGTGTTCTCTGCCATATGATTTATTGCTAGTTAATCCATCACATCTGTTCTCTGTCCCAGTGGCAGCATATAAACATTGTAAGGCAAGCAAGATGAAACAGAGCTCTGGGATGTCTTTTACAACAGATCTATGCAAGAGTGAAAGTAGAAATGTCTGTTGATTCATAGCAGCATGCTAAGGAGCTTCTAGTCAACAATGGGCACTGACATGTCAATTCCCTTGTGTGACTTGGGCTCTTTTCCCATCCATTCACTCACTCATTCCCAGAATTTACACTGCCAAACTGAAAAGGAAAAAGAAATGTTGACAAATACATAACACTGTCTCTTCCAGATACATTGCATTTATATTTGCCAACAGGAGAGCTGCTGACCTCAACTATTGAAAAGCCTTGGGACACGTGTTCAGGGGCTTAGTAATGAGATGTAGAGTACCGTGCTGCTATGGAGAAGTCTGATGCAAGGTGGTGGTGTCCAATCTGAAACAGTTCATTGGTCTTATTCAGGTTCATGAAAGGTGTACCCATATTATATAAACTGTGATGATGTTCTTTTAAATCCTTCCCGGTGAAAATTGTTAGACACAGAGACCTCATGTGTAGTCCTAACATTTAGGATTGAGACATACTTGTGGAGCACCTTGGAGGACTGCATTTCTTCTGTTTTCAACAATGGGTAGAGTTAAATGTCTACTGTTGTAACCTTTTTATGAATACTAATCTTACTTAGAAAAACAGTCAAATCGCAGCAATTTTTTATGTAATAGCTTGCTTGTGAGTGTTGAGAAGTGTACCTGAATATATATGCACCTACAGAGAACAAACTGATCCACTAGGAACTGTAGATATGTGAGCTTTATTAAGAAACAATGAAATTATTTTAAGAATAATATTGCCTGTATTGATGACATCAGTAAAGCATGTAACATGACACATCAAACATGATGAATTTAGAGAACTAAAGAAATGGATCACTTGACCAAAGTAAAGATAGACCAAGTCTTAGTAAACCCCAACCTTCACTCCCCTAGTTCAATCTTGGCTATATTTTAGTCGTAAATGCTTTGAGTGAAGCATACTGTGATGACTTCTGGTTCCAGGTTCATAAAACCAAAGAAAGCTATTTTGTGAATTTGATTCACCAGCTTCTGGAATTTGACAGACATCTTTTGGAAATACAAAGAGATTTTTAAAAATCTTTTTCTAAACCCAATTTCTGTTTGGTTTCCATTTTGCTTCTGAATTTAAGACGTGTTAGCTTGCATAATACATGACATTTTTTTCTTTTCGTTCTATTAATCTCTCCTTGTAATTGTAAGGTATATGTCAAAAACTAGAATGTATATTCATATCTTGCCAATGAAATTTTTATATTCTCCATTATCCAGGTTATTTAAATGGAGACCAAGGTTCTGAACCTTAGAACTAAAATCATTTTGCTATCTTAATAGCCTGCTGTATCACAGATTCCCATTGTAGCGGCCTGAACAAATCCTGCATGTGTAATTGGCATGTCAGGACATAGATCTGGAATCTGTTTCCATTATCATTGTGATGGTATTTATCCAAAAAAAAAAAAAAAAAAAAAAAAAGAAAAAAAAAGTTTGGCAACCTGTACTATATGGAGATAAGGTCTTGATCACTTGTGTCAGTAGTTTTTGGCAAATAATTTTCCCTGTAGAGCTCCTCAGCACCCCAACAGAGTTTCTGTTTGCATCTAAATTAATACGTAAAGATGAGAGAAATAATATTCTGCTGAACTTCCACTGAAGTTTCAAATGGGTTTGGATGGGAAATTTGGTAATCACAGAATCATGGAATGGCTGAGGTTGGAAGGGACCTCTGGAAGTCATCTTGTCCAACCCTTCTGCTCAAGCAGAGCCACCTAGAGCAGGTTGCCCAGGACCTTGTCCAGATGGCTTTTGGATATCTTAAAGGATGGAGATTCCACAACCTCTCTGGGTAACCTGTTCCAGTGCTCAGTCATCCTCAGAGTAAAAAAGTGTTTCCTGATGTTCAGAGGGAACCTCCTGTGTTTCATTTTGTGCCCATTGCCTCTTGTCCTGTTACTGGGCACCACTGAAAAGAGCCTGGCTCTGTCCTCCATGCACCCTCCCTTCAGGTATTGATATACGTAGGTGAGATCCCCCTGAGCCTTTTCTTCTCCAGGCTGAACAGTCCCACCTCTCTTATATGGGAGGTGCTCCCATCCCTTCATCATCTTCATGGCCCTTTGTTGGAGTCTCTCTAGTAGGTCGATGCCTCTTTTGTACTGGGGAGCCCAGAACTGGACACAGTACTCCAGGTGTGGCCTCACCAGTGCAGAATAGAGCGGAAGGATCACCTCCCTTGACCTCCTGGCAACACTCACGCAAATCAAATAAAATCAAATAGTAATCAAATAGTACCTCTCATGATTTGTATTCCATTGTACCAGCTGAGATACAGCCACAGCTAACCTTCTTACAGCTTCATTTTTCAAGCACTTGAAATCAGCTTCAGTCTCTGATCTCTTTTCAGCTCCTGCTAGACTTTTCGTATGGCCATTAGAATAAGAAATTACACTCTATAGGAATGTATTGTTTTCAGTTCAGGAAGTTATATAAAACAACGGTTACCTATAGAAAAGCAGTTTCTACACAGTTTCATTTGTTATGTATTATGGAAGTGCCTGGGACAAAATCAAACACCTGTTCTGATTTGTGCAAAGCCCAGTATGGACAACTAGAAAGGAAGGGAGTTTGCGGTGGCTGTACTTGTGAATTAAGCAGTGTCCAGGAGTGTTCCCAAGCACTGCCATTGTGCTGCTACTCTGGGAGAACAGTTCCTGGCACGGCTTTCATCTGTGCCCGCTAGCACTTTCCCAAATGATTCCTACACATAGGTCAGAAATCAGCACAGGTGAGGGACCACTCCCAACAGGCTGTTTGCATGTGTCCACCCTGTTTTGGATGCTCATGCTGGTTTGGATGCTCATGCAGTTCTGCGCCTGCTGACCTCAGTGCCGTAGTATGGGCTCGGGCACATTTAAGTTACTAGTATAGGCATAACCTCTGCCTCTGGGTCCCATGATGCCTGCAGTATGTATGCCAGGATATAAACAGAGAAATGAGGTTATAGAGAGGAAAAAGCTAAATGAACACAGTGGAATATTAAAGTAGAGCTTATAATTCCTAATCAATACCAGATGGAAGAGATTTGTAAATACTGTAGCAAAAGTAAAGTTAAGAAAGGGTTTAAAGGATAAAGTAATGGCGTTTTAAAAGTTTTGTAGAGCTGTTATCTCTGCATACGAGGGCAGTCTGAGAGAAATCATCTCTGCAGGGCAGCAGCGAGAATTTGATATTCATGTTGTTGTCAGAATGAAATGGCAGATGGGGGCTCAGTAAGGTAAGAGATCTACGTAACAGATTGTTGTGGAGTTCTGACAAGACATGTCATTTACTGAAGTGGAAGTCATCAACCAGTGAGCCTAAGGGCCCGTGCATTTTGGTACAATATACAGCAAACTGTAAGGCCTCAGAAGTTCCCAACAAAGAAGTCATGTCATATTAATGTACCAAAAGGTGGCTTAGTCTTGTAATTGTGATTCTCTGAAGGTCAGCAAATGCAACTGCAAATTACGTGTATTGTAGTTACATATATTTCTCAACACAGACTCAACACAGATATATATAATCTATTAATGTATTGGACTCGATATTTAACCTACCAAAAGTTAGGTACCTTTTCTTAATTGGTTTATCAGTCTTCACAGCTTGTGTATTTGGAAATGCATGAAGATGGGAGAAGTTAGCAGAAATTTGTTTTCCTTCCAGACTTCTGGGAATATAACTCTATCTAAGGGAATGGAGATATTATTAAAGGCATTAAAGATATTAGTGCAAGGCAGTATTTCATGGGGGGGCGGGGAGAAAAAAGCAACCAAGCAACTCACTACTGATGTCAGATTTCACATGCCCCCGGCCACCCCCACAATGGATTATGTAGGTAATACAGATCCTGATAGTTTTGTTTGCTTCTTACCCTCTTGTTAGACCAAACTGTGGTAGTTTTGCTTAGCTTTGAAGCAGAAATTATTAATAAAAACACATTACCAAAAGTGCTGTTTGCCATGATTCAATCCAGTGGCAAATTCTACAGTAGCAGCTAATCTAGAAGCTAAACTCAGTCAGATGACCATAAACTGATTTACAGTGTGCTGCTTACTATATTTAATTCAAGGGCAGATCATACCATGTTCCCACTGACACACTCAAGAAGCTAAGGACGGAAGTAGGACCATGAAACATGGAATCTCAAAGCTAAGTAATCAAGGAGTTTGTTGGAAAGTGAAGACTTAAAAGTCAAAGAGAATGAAGATGGAATTGAAATCCTAGGAATTGCCAAGAGGTGTGTTTTCAATTCTGAAATCTTTTTTGCAGTGCAATTGAGCTTTACCTTTTTTTAAACTACCATTTGTTTCTTTTTCATCTTAATCTAGATTTATTACGCAGCAGAAAAAAATAATAGTTTTTCAGCTCATTTCAGATAAGCCTTTAAACCACTTGTGGAAATGGCAGAATAACTGTACTGCATGGACCTTGAATCTTTTTCAGGTGGTTGGATATCTAAATTATTGAAAAGCTTTTCTTTTTTCCTTTGGAGGTGGCTTGGAGAGGTTGTGGCAAGGACTTAAAAATACAATTAGGAACCACTTTCTTAAATATGTAAGGAACATAATATAAATAATCATTATATAAGTGTAGCTCTCCAGTGACTTGCAAGTAGAAAAGACATAGAATATCTTAAAGTTAACATTGTTATATGTGACAACAGCATCGACTTTTTATGAAGGGGGGATAGAACCCAGGGTTGCTGTGTTGTTGCCCTTTGACACTAAATAGTTATGGTAAGTGAATTGGTAAATCTATCATAGAATCATAGACTCATTAACATTGGAAAAGACCTCTAAGATCATCAAGTCCAACCGTCAGCCCAACACTACCATACCCACTAAACCATGTCCCTAAGCGCCTCATCTACACATCTTTTAAATACTTCCAAGGATGGTGACTCCACCACTTCCCTGGGCAGCCTGTTCCAAGGCCTGACCACTCTTTCAGTAAAGAAGTTTTTCCTAATGTCCAGTCTAAACCTCCCTTGGTGCAACTTGAGGCCATTTCCTCTCGTCCTATCACTTGTTACTCGAGAGAAAAGACCAACACCCACCTCCCTACAGCCTCC
>NW_009213840.1:0-9471 GCF_000690835.1 Fulmarus glacialis
ATATAATGTATTGACATTAAATAAACTTTTCATTTCCACTGTACAGAAGTCGGTGGTGGTGTCAGCCCTATTTTCAGTGATGTGGTAGGATTTCTTGGCTGTACCTCACTGCACTAAAGGCTGTGTAAATCTTGCTGTGTTGTCTCCAAAGGTAGTTCTGAGAGGAAACCAGTGAAGGTATAAATGAACACTAATTGTGCGTGAACTTAGCTGAGGAAGGTGGTTCATGTATTCTCGTAACTGAGCTGGGCAGTGCCTGGAGGGATTGGGTTTAAACTATTCAGAACTGCATTTTAAGACACAGAAATAAATGGATGTATTGTCAATGGTAAGCTTAATGAAAAAGGAAGATATTAATTCTGAAATACTAACTTTCACTTTAAATCAAAGATGCCTGGCCGTTTATACTATTAACACAGAATAACACTTTCTCTGTTAGTGAACTTTCTGTGACTGTTATAGAAAAGGAAGTTTTCTTTATCGTACAACACTAAAAAAAATACTTGAGAATATATGGCTTAAAATAGCATCTAACGTTGGGGACCTGAAGAAGAGAGAGTAGCAAGATATTGTTCTTCATTAAAGGGGGAGGGGGATAAGGAAAGACTGTTAAGACTGGAATATAGTACTGAAAAGCATTAGATGACTGAAAAAGGCAAACTTCATGTATTCTAAATCAACAAAACGTAATTCTTATTGACTAAACAACCACCTTATGAGTGTAGTCTGAACTCCTGAAGTGATCCTTTGCATTCTCAACTGAAACTTGGATTTGTTTGTTGTTTTTTTTTAAACTATATAGTGTTTTAGAGAAAACCTGAAGGTTTTTTTTATTGGCCAGAAAAGCAACATGCTAGGTGTCGTGTTCTCTACTGTAACTTTCTTCAGCAGCAGTTACTAGATACAGTGGAGAACACTATTTTATGAAAAGGAAGTGATGCATATATTAAACTGTGATCGTATGATATTTAAATATGATTTCTATGTTGTAAATGCCTCTAAAAATCCAGGAATTAAGTTCAATGGATTTTAGTGGAACCGAACATCTAAATAATTTTATGAATCAAGGCTCCATTACTGTTTTGATACAGTTATGATAGATAAAGTATTTGTTCAGAATTACTAGTTCAAATTGTTGCAAAATAAAGGAGAAAGTTTTTATTCAATTTAAAAACTTGACTTTTCTTTCCCAAAGAATAATTGATGAAAAGCCTGAAGGGTCCAATGTACAGTACAAACTGAGGCGTCAGTTTGCATTTGGATCTGCTTCTAGAAGTTTATCTGTTGTCAGCTAATGTGGCATTACAGAGTGTTTTATTTAACTTGTTGGTTTTGTGAAACTGGTGTTTATACAACTGTATTACACAGATTGCTTCCTTTACTGCTGAATTTCAGTTTTCCTGATGCGAAACATGGAGAATGCCAGACAATATGCAGTGCTGCCAAAAACCACTTCAGGACTACAAAGAATATTTTGTTATGTCGAGGAGTTTTGTTTGATCTGATATCTAATATTTTAGTTTTTACTTTGGGGGGTTGTGAGGGGAGACAACCCCGTAATCTATTTTTTCTATCAGATCATTATGGGATGTATCCTAAATATTGATTGGAATGGAAATAATGAAGAGACAGTAATGTGGGTTATGCTTTGCTGGGGGAATATTTGCATTTGGCCTAAGCTAATTCAGATGTTTGGATGTGGCTGACAGTCACCCAGACTACGTGGGTGTAGTCCTGACAAGTCCTGGCACTATATTGTTTATGAGATCTGATGAGATAACAGCATGAATTCATATGGCTGCAGTGTGTAGATGACACACGATATTAATCAAACTGAAGTTTACAGGTCTTGAGTTATTCACTTAAAATTTAACCATCTTTTAAAAAACAAAAGGTAAATAACACCGTGATCTGTCTCTAAGATTTATTTTTACCAAATCCAGCAATTTTTGTATTTATAGGAAGCCACAATTCAACTGTGATATTCTTCATTGCAAAAATGCTATTCCAGACATCACAAATGACATTTCCCTTTGAGCTAGGCTGCGGATGAAGAAGCACCAATACCTGTTCAGAAGCTGATTTAGAGTTAACAGGGGGACAATTTTACTATGCTACAGTACATAAACATTCTGCACTGACAACGTTTTATAGCTGGTCACAATGTTGATAAATATATTTTATGGAATATCTGCTTGTAATGTGCAGATAGAGGCAGGAGAATTCTCCGTTTTATTTTAGTTTATTTTATTTTGTCATTTTAATATGATTTAGAATAAGCCTGATAGGCCATTAAGAACTAGCAGATATACTTAGGTCTAGGTTACACTGATGTAAATTGCAGTTTGCTGTCTTTGTGAAGTTATTCCACACTTATAGAAAAATTTGCAGACTGTAGCTATGCCTTATGGCATTACAAAGATGTAGAATCAGAGCAAATGAAATAAGCCTCTAACCTTTCCTGGAAATTATTATTGTTTTTTTTAATCCTGCATTTAAAAACCAAAACAAAACCACCACAAAACAACAACAAAAACCAACCCTTTACACAAGATCTTTGTATTTGTACTATATTTTTACATCCTGGAATAACAAAAATACCTTCTGATTAAAAGCTAATTATGTTTGCCTTGGGCTCTTTGTGTCTAAAAAGTCTACTGCTGACATTGAAATAGTGGGGTCAGTGCCTGGGGAGGGCTGGCTTCCTAAATTTTAAGTTCCTTAAGTGGTCATTCTGGTTTAAAATGTCATAAACCTTGTGATCCTCCATTAATTATTTTTTGACGTCTTTTACCATGCACATTAGAACAGGGAATTATGGGACTATGAAACTCTAATCCTGCTCTTAAAGTCAGTGTGAGAAGTCCCATGAGCCCTACTTCTTATCTTGTGGTTTGTTTTGTTGTTTTTACCTGAATAGTTCAAGAAGCTGCGAATTCAAATTGCTGAATGTTATTCTTCAGCACTGTCAGGGTACCCAAGGGCAGCTTCAAATCTGCCTAAATCCTTCAAGACCTTCCTAGCCCCAGAGTGTTTTGCCGTCATGCCCAGGAAGCACCAGAGTAGGATGGGACTCAGCTGCGAAGCTACTTTTTCTAACTCTGCCCTCTATGCAGAGGACAAGGAAGGAGACTAGTAGAAAATGAGAGCTGTTCTTTGTGATTCCTTACTGTTCTATTATAGATCTTTCACTATAAGTTATCTTAACAGCTGGCTTAATTTGTTTAAGGGCCCTTTAGGCTGGGGAAGGGAAAATCTTGTTTGCAGCATAGGTATGTGATTTAACCTTTGTGACTTCTGAAGGAGCAGGAACAGATTTGCAAATATCAGACCTGCCTTCCTGTGGAGCTCTGGCTGGGACTGCTGAAGGCAAATACCTTGTAAATCCTCATTGGTGTTAACAGGAAGCTATTGACGCAGGTCTCGGAATTATCATACTATGAAGTGTATGATTTCCTATCTCTAGATCATACATGGAGATTATTGAGATTTGCTGCTTTGTCTCCTACAGAACTGTGAATCTATAGTGTGGATTCTATAGTCTACTGAAATATTCTGAGGCATGATGAGCCTTGGAAAGTGCTGTCCCAGGAGTCACAGTTTGCCAGGATCACCTGCAGGGTGCCTTTGTTCAGTTTTGATGTCATGCCCTAACGACCACGTTTTCCTACTGTAAGGGAGCTATTCTGGCTGAGCAATGCCTTAGCCAAGTTAGGAGGAAAAAGATAATATAATACTAATTGTCTGGATTCTTCTCTCACAATGCGTTACAATGCAGTGAAGCTAGTAGCAGTTATGGTGATGCTTGCAATTTAAGTTTTAGCATTGAATTTGTAGGATTTGTTTTATTCTGTCTATGTGCTTCTCCCTCAGACTGCACCCCAGGATGATCGGTCTCAGGGAAGAATCTTGCAGTTCTTCCTTTTGCTGCCTCAAACTGGCAATGCTAGAACTACGAGCCATCAATTTACCTGGACACTCACCAGACACTCAGGTTTCCTGAAGAGAGAACCAGTATACTATACCAGTATAATAGTGCTGCTGCGTGTGTGTGGATTTTAGAAGCAACAGAAAACAAAGTGCAGATTTAATGTCAGCTAAGCTGCATCTGTGCTACAAGTAAAAATTGATGTTTCTTCCTCTGAAATAAGCCTATTTCAACTTAGCATTTTCCTGTCTCTTTTGTATACATCTGTCTAGCCCCACAGTCTAATCTCTTATGTTTAGACAAGATTCAGAATGTGCCAACAAGGTTAAAATATATTAATATGAATTCATGAATTTGAACCACACTCTGGATCCCACCCCAGGGTCTTTCTTACTCAATACTGCTGTAAATGGGTGCTAAGGTGGATGTATGTGAATTCAGTCATATACATCTGAGTGCCATTGTGCTTTATTGTGCTAGCATGATAGACCACATAAGCTAGAAACAAATCTTTGCTGAACTAGAGAGACACAAGTGAGACATCTGGCTTTGGCATTGTCCCTTAAGAGCCCTTAAACATGAGCTTGTAGACCGTTAGTTTTTTGACTTATGTGGTAGCTGGAGCCTCTGCCTTGTTACTTCAGCTAACAGTTATGTTTTTTATGCTCTCATGGTTATTATGCTCTCATGTGATTATAGTTTTCCAGATCTGAGTGTGAACAGGGTCTCTGCATTGGCAAGCACACTGTGAAGCTGTGCCCTTTTAAACAGTGTTATCACCAGATTTTGCCCTTTTCTGCCTGGCTGGGATTTATGTGAATGCCTTGCACAGGCTTTTGTTTTGGTTTTCTTCTGAAAAAAGCTGAGCCACACAGATTTTTTTCACCATAAATTGTGGGAGAAGTTGTCCATTCTCCTAGCAATGGCAGAAGAATTATGGGTAGAGTATGAGGGTCTACAAGCCTTTTACCTTCTTGCAGACAGAACTGGCTAGCAGTCCAAACTGAAGGCATTACCTAAGCCAGGCAATTGAGTTAAAAGCACCATTGATTTTAGGTCAAATAGTTCTGTATTTTGGCAGGGAAGAGGTCAGGAACAATGGCTGTGGAAGAGCCTGGATCGACTGTGTGAATACAAACATTAGTCAGCAATAACACAAGAGCAGACAGGTGCTTTAAGTGGGCAAATGCCAGTTAGGCCTGCAACTTGACAGAGATTTTGCTAATTTTGCACTGGTATTGAATTTGTATTGATTTGTATTTCAAAAGTTATGTTACCTTAATCTGTATTTATTTATATTGCAAACCTTAGTAGAAGAAAAAGCACGGTCCTCATCAATGTAAAAAACCAGTCCTTGTAACTGAGTGTGTTTGTGCTGATTGGGAAGTAATGCCACTGCAGTTAACCCCACTGAGTCTCAGGAACTGTAATTAGTGCTATTTGTCGACATCTTTGTTGCTTAGAGTATAGAGATGACTGCAGTACCCACTCTTGCTGTTTACCTGGCTGTGTTGTGCCTTCCTTAGAGTTCTTTATCCTTCTTTTGAGATACTTGCAGAATTTTTTGAAAAGAACAGTCAGTTCAGCTCTGAATACTTAAATCCTTATAATATTGCTTCTATTAGGCACCCTGCATCCAACATCTTCTCTGCCATCAGGAAGAAGCAAAAATTAAATTATTGGAGAAGAATAAAATCATTTGGTTTGCTTTCTTCAGTGATCAGTTATACATGTAGAAAGATGTGGGAAAGCAAAAAATACTGACATACATGTATAAGCACACTCTTAAAGCTATGGCATTTGAGAACCTTTATGGTACACATGACTTTTGCTGATGTGGTCTGAAGAAACTCTTTTAATGACTCTTATGAACCAAGCATTGTATTTCAAAAATGTTCCTTTAAACAGAGCTGATATTTCACTGTACATTTTTCTGCCAGAAATATTCATATAGTTGCTGTGTAATGATGCAATAAATTCACCCAGGATCTTGTTACAGTTAATAACCTGTAAAGGGCAAAGGTATTTGGACAACGCACATTAAATTAGACCTGTATCAATTACTGATAGTGTAAGTTATTTCTTCTTTTGTCCTTCAAAGAAATGTCATTTTGTGGGAAAAAATAGAGGTCAACTTATTTTCTACTATTTTCTATGTTTAATTTTTATAGCCAGTGACTACTTTGTGAATAAATAATATGCCATGTTCAGAAGACAAGTATCAACTCCGAACAATTATCAAAGACATTAGGATACAATGCTAATATATTTCATGCTTCAAAAGCTACAGCTGCCAGAAATTCATAGCAATCAATCAACATTTTTTTTTTTTCTGTTTTTCATATATTAGCGATGCACTGGGGTAATAATTATGACCCTGGCTGCCCCCACTCTTTCAGATAGATTTACTGGTTATATTGATTCACTTAATGTTCCTTTGTGGCTATTTCATAAGCAGGTACCATTTCAGAAGACAAGCAGCCTCTTATTTCCCTTTCTCTGTAGAATGCTTAATTTTTTTTTTCCAGACAATTTAACACCTTTTTTTGTGTTTGAATAGAATTACCTTTTCTACCACTGTAATCTGTAAATTAGAAAGCTGAACAATAGAGCTGCAATAGATAAAGGCTGTGTCTTTCATAGCCTGTCAAGTCATTCTTTGATTCTTTAATAAAGTCCGGTGATCACAGTGCAAGCCCTAGTGTAAAGTACTCCCAAAGAGAGAACTATCTCCATTTATTGGAACAAATGTTTGTGCGGCTGAGGTCAGAAAGGTCTTTGCTAAATTCTTGCATATAGAGTGAATTATTTCAAAACCTGGAAAGCCAAAGATGCAGGGGTTTTCTAGGTCAAGGCTTATACTGCAGGCAGAAGAAGTTGTATTAAAGGAATTTGCATTATGTGCTGTCTCCATTTAAAAGACTTTCCAATCCTGTCTCTCTCACTTGACCTTCACCCAGAATAGACTGTAATAAAAACTATTTTTATAAGTGACAAAAAGGAAGCACAGGCACTGCAGCTATAACAATGTAAGATTACCTGTGGATTTATTAGGGGATGTTGCTTCTTTGGTTATAGCAATGAATCTAACTTGTGTTAATAAGCTGTATCGTCTCTGCCCTGCTGATGCCAGGGCAAAGTCGTCATGATGCTCTCAGCCAGAGCTAGCTGTGCGCTGTGGCAATGAGCTCTGTTTTCTGTCTTTCACACTAGATAAAAAAGGAATCTATGTCAAAGAGAAAATGGAAATTACAAAATGCCTATTCATAACTTTGCCTTGGGTTTTTTTCTGCCCTATATTACTGCATCTACACGTCATTTCAAAATTAGTTTCTCAGAAAAGGAGCCCTCATCTTTCATTGTAAAATAAAGCAACCAAGGCCTTGTGAATCTCCTGCCATTCCTCACTGTTGTTCAGATAGCCAAGGAATAACAGGCTGAATAGATATTCCCCTTCAGATGAAACTGGCTGTACGAAGCTTTCTTGCACCTCCTCTTGTTTTATGTGAAATTTGGGTTGAGAGGCACCCTGGTATCTTCTGTTTATGAAAGGAGGATGAGAGGAATGGAAGACTATTGGGATGAGACAGTGTGATACCTTTCCTGTTGCCTTTATGCTCTGTGAAATGAAGGAATGATAGATGAGGAAAAACTGTGTGTAGAGGAATTAAAATAGCCTGTTGCAAATAGAACCTGTGTTGTTAAAGCTATGCTCTGAAGTGCAATATTATTTACGTGATATTATATGCTATCCTAATTTTGTGGTTATTGCTGTAGCAATTGCAGGGAAGCTATACTTGTACGTACGTTTGTAGACTTTAAAAATACTTCAAAGCTATTTTAACAGTTGACTACTTTTACAAGATCAGTAAAATTTTACTGTAGATTTTGAAAGTTGGCCTATGATATTGATATGTTACTGAAAGTTTTTTTTTTTTCCTGATGGTGCAGAAGAGAGGGGGGAAAAAACTAGTTCGCAATGCTTTAGTACTGCAGTAGTAAAAGGAGTGGAGTCATTTTTATTTTTATATAAAATCAGAGGATCTCACTTGGAAAACCCATATATAGAGTTTATAATTTGCAACTACAGTGAAGAACACAAATTTAAGAGACTAGTTTTGCTATTAGATGGTTGCTTATGTTATTAATGTGTCTCGGTGTATGTATTTGTAACTACTTTCCTACAAAGACCAGTGTCTGAAACACCTACTTTTGGTTTTAGGATACCTCAGGGGTTTGCTTATTGAAATACAAAAATTGTATTCTATGTAGATCTGTTGGATACATCCACAGAGCTATGTTCAGCAGGTTTGATTCCATATGCCTGGTTCCTTAGGTATTAAGTTAATAGCATTTTCCAGAAAGATATCTAAACTTTCTTTTACATGGTGCTTGGTGAATAATTTATTGTCAATTTACTACAGCATTGCTGTCTGTGATGGCTGGTGAGTGATGCACCAGCTGTGCCCTCACTCAGGTAATATGAAATGTCTCCATGTGCTCTGAGCAATGAGGAATGATCTCTGTTTATTTACTTATATGAAAGAACAACTCCATATTGAAAGGTAATGGAAATAAAACCCCTTAACAGCTGTATGGAGTTAGTTAACTACAATTTAAAAAAAAAAAAAAACAAAACCAAAAAACAAAACAAAAACCCACAAAACCAACCACCAACCAAAATCACAAGAGATTAGGTTTAATATAAAACTAATGAAGATGGAAGAGTTCTTGACTTCCATTTCATAACTGCCTTGAAGGTCATGCTTCCTCAGAGATAAGATATGTAAACAACAGTATCCATTAATCTTTATAAAGTGTCAAGGAAAGTGGGATGAAACGAAAGAAAGTCCTAAATATTTTTATTGTGCCTGAAAGAAAACAGCACACTTTCTTAAATACTTAGGAGGCTGCACTGAGTCCCATTGTCCATGATAATGAAAGAGAGATTCTGCTTCCCTTCTGCACATAAGATGATGAAATAGAAGTTTTGTTATTTTGTAGCATCATCTTAAGGTAAAAGTTCAGCACCAGAGAAGATGCAGGGATGATTTCAAAGCATGTGTTGATCTATCTTTTATTTATAAGAAAAGGGGGACATTTGCAATTGCAAGTGTTGTCCTTGAGAGTGCAGAGTTTTGCCTGTGTGCAGGACCACTCATGTAAATTTGAAGCCAATTAATTTTTCGAAGGCTTTTCCCTCTTTGAATTTGTGAGTTTCTGGCAGATGTGCCTTCCCCAGGACTAGAGTTGAACGATAACATTTAAAAATCTACCAACCTCCATTCAATTCCTTAGTTACCTTGTAAGACTTAGCCCTTTGAAAAAGGTGAGAGGTTTGGACTGCCAAAAGGTTTGAGGGCTAAGCAGTCCTTAACATTTGAGCACACCATCCTGCCTTAAGCCTATTTATTCTATCTTAATTTGCAGAATAAAAGCTTTTTGTTTATCTGGACATTCATAATGTCTGAGTGGGTCTGCAATGGATCATAAGTTTATTGAAAAGAAAAGCAATATTTAATCAGGGTTCCCCCCCCTCCCCC
>NW_009213840.1:9502-97151 GCF_000690835.1 Fulmarus glacialis
CCCCCCCGCTTTATTTTTAAATTTTTATTCACTTATCCCTATAAGGTATCTTGGGACAGAGATAAGTAATTTTCTAAAGGTAAATTGTGGATGCATGTTAGAATCATGGAAAATCAAACATACATTCTTCTTGGATATGTGTCTAAATAGGAGTGATAGCTGTGACATGAGCAAAGGTAGTTCTTTCACCTGAGCGTTGGTGAGGCTTTCAGCTGCAGTACTACTCATTTTGGCACTGCACTTCAAGACAGACATGGACCAAAGACAGCAGGAGAGATGCAGGAATAATCTTGGGTCTGAAAATTTGCTGAAAAAATTTAATCTAACAAAGAAGGTTAAGAGAGAAGCATGACAAGTAACTGGCATTTTAAAAAGAAAAGAAAAGAAAACGAATAATATTCCCCACTCCTCTCCCCGCCCCCAACCCAAAATCTACAAGATGAAAAGAACATACCCCACGCCCCAACCCCCAGTAAAAAACGCTCCTCAAACCCCCAAAACTCTTCAGTGTGTAGGTGGGGACAGTGGTCCATGATGTTAGGTTTCAGCAGCAAGAAATTTAGGCCTGGTCAAGGATCTGTATCCTTGCGCAGACTGTAGCAACTAGTTACTGTGATTGTGAAGCTTTTGGGCTCAGGACTAGGCTGTTGTACTTTGAAAGGGCTTGTTGTGCCAATTGTGTTGTCTGTAGTGTAGTTTGGACTACTCGGGCCAGACAGGAAAGGAATTTTCTTTCTACAAGGATAATCGTTGCTGTACAGACAGGAAAGTGCAGGTTATCCGTCATACATGGTTTAAGGAACAAGGTAGAAAAGCATGTGTCAAATGTTTCAATATCTGGTGTGTTTTGAGATGGGACATAGAGGAAATGATATCTTAAGATGCTGTGTAACTTTCCTATGATTTCTAAATGTTAGATATTTTTTCAGAGTCCTTTTAAGCCCAAGGTTGATCATACTTACAGCAGTGTTGCGATCTTGGTATAGCTGGTTTGCAATTTCTCACAGGCTTGTAGATTTCTTCTTTTGTAGTTCAGATTTTCTATCTGAAAAAAACCTTCATGAGAAGCTTAATGACTGCCAATGGTGGGTTAAAAGACAGTAGAGTGAGTTTACAGCAGGGAGGAATATATAAAAAACCAAACCAAACCAAAAAACAACCAACCAAATAAAACAACCCAAACAAAAAAAAACCCCCAACAATAAACAAGCAAGCCAGTGCTTATAGCTTTTTTTTTTTTAATATTGCAGTGTGATTATGTCAAAACTTCTGGTTTTTATTTTTTTGAAGCTTTTTTTTATCTCTTTGCTAAAGCATCAGTAGTGTTCTTTGTTCTTTCTTCTTTGTACTTGCCTCTTACCTTTCGCAGTTGTTTTTTCCACTAGTTGGAAGAAGTAGAATAAAGTGAAAAAATAACTAAAAAGGAGGTGAAGAAAGGTAAGATAAAAGTAATAGAGACAGTTCAGTTGTGAATTAAAAAAAAAAAAAGTACTTGCCCATCTAGTAAAAATAAAGGCACTCAGAAGAAAGACAGACAGACATATAGTCAAATACAGAAGATGCAGTCTGTAATTTTTGTCTGATTCCACATCCTCCCATTCCTTTCATACAGTGAAAGTGAAGCAATATAGGCTTTTAAATAAAAAGCACACGTCTTGTAGAGTCCTAGAGTTCTCTGTCCTTAATGATAAATGCACCTCTATCTAAAAAGTACAAAGAGCTGTACTGAAGTCTTCCAGTCCGTCTAAGAAAGTGTATAGCTGCTTTGCCTTCAGAGCACAGCTGGGGTTGAGCAACTTGATTTCCCGTGTTCTGTGGGGAACGGTGTTTAATGGCTGCTTTTTCTGCTTGGGCATAGCCGCACTGGCCGTGGTGGTGGAGGAGGCAGATTCTGAAGATTTGCTCCAAAGATCTTTCCTGAATTCAATCTTCCTGTAGTTGGGGAGATGTCAGCATTAGCTAGATGCCACCTGCATGGTCAGAAGATGACACATGCTCCCCTGTGGCTGGCTGTGGGGTATTCCTGTGGGACCCAGCCCCCCATCTCCTAATAGCCAGTCTGCTAGGGATAACATATCCACAGGTAAGGATTGGTGTGCTGGTGTTTCTGGTTCATGGTTTAAAGGGTATAAAGAACTGAATTTCTTTTCTGGTGCCTGCCCATGATAGGTTGGGTTTTTGGGATGGGTGGGGATTGGGGATGGTGGGTTGGGAGTGTTAATTTTCTGTTATCATCTTTGTGTGTTTTTTGACAAAATGAGCCCCAAAATTAGCAAAGACCCATTTGCCTTGCTCTTCTGAAATAATTCCTTATAATTATCATTGTAAGAAGTTCAGTAGTTGCTGTTCTGCAGTTGTTTAAGTTAAACCTCCTCGCAGCATGATAATTTAGAAGGGGAGGAAACATAATTCTCTGCAAACCCCTATTAAAAAAACAAATAACCCCACCCCCCCACACTAGCAAAGTCCTTACAGTGAAGAAGCAACATTTTATTCTTACACTATGCTATTATTATTTAAATTTGTGAGCAATCCTTTCAGTATGTTTGAGTAGTATTGACACAATTAGAAGCGTAAACAAAAGACACAAAAGGAATATAATGGCTGCCACCTTACTGAGAGGGCAGTTCTTACAGCACTTGAGTACGCTGGTGGTGCCTTGCTAGGACTAACATCTGCTCAATGGGAGAATACAGCTCTAAAGGTGGGCTTTCAGAAAATATCATTCTCAGAAGCAAAACAGAAAATACAGGTTTCCCCCCGCCCCAAACTGTACTTATATTGTTCAGAACCCATGCCTTTATTCTGTCTGTGTTATTACTATTAGTATATGTAATTATTATGCAATTTAATAATGCAGTATAATTTGTACAGGATTATACATATTATACAGTATTATTACTATTATATCAGCAGCCTTCTTCTGATCTTACTTCAGAATCTTTTATCTTATTCAGTTCTTTCTTTTCCACACTTTTCATAAGACCTGGATAAACTAAAATAAGGTAAAATACTACTCCTTTTCATCCCATTTTACCCCTTGGTACCCCACCACTGTTTTCTGTTAGGTCACGCCTAATAGTGGGCTCTCAGATATGTATTATATCAATAAGTTCTGTGCAACACTTTTTTGTGTGTGTGTGTTTTAAAATAATACGTTTGATGAAAGCATATCTTATTTCTGAAGCTATGGTATACAGTGATTCAGGCTTTTATACGCAGCCTGAATAGCTAACCCTTACTTTCAGTTACTGATTTTTGATTTAGGATTACTTATGTTCTATTTTTTATAAAAGCAAAGCCAAAAAAACTAAGCAAGCCCCGCCCCCCCAAGCCCAAACCAGACTAAACCAAAAAAAACCCCAAATTTACAGAAACAATTGGAGACTAAGACACTGTCAGGCATGCACATATGATTATAATAGTGTTGATTCTGCTTCAATTTTTAAAGCCAACAGAAATGTTTAAGGAATTGTAAATTTTTTTTTGAGGGATTAATGTAATTCTCAATTTGCTCCACTGGTTGTTGAAATTAATGTATTTCTAGTCACATATTACTAATTTATGTAACTTGTCTTCAGTTAAGATGGCTCCTAGGCTTTATTATTTACAGTAATGTTTTCATCTTAAAAGAAATGGACTTCTATGCTAACATATAAGCCTTTGGATTCTAAAGCAGTTTTGCCTTCCAAGTTTCCAAGTGGTGACAAGTACGGTTTCTTTTCTGGACTAGAACGTTCATAAATTCTCCAGCCACTTGGAAGAAAAGGGAACAATTATTTGGAGGGGAGAAAAAGCTTCCAACATAGAGCTAAAATGAGTCAAGCAGTTGAAAGACATGTAAATTACTGCCCTAACGTTGTCAGTCTTAAAAATTGCGAGGTGGAAATGGGTATCTTAATTATGGGTCTTCATAAAACTAATAGCTTGCAACTGGTTGTGCAGCAGCTTTATTTGCCTACAAGTGTATTTAAGACTAAAACTTAACACAATTGACATATAGCCAATTAAAAAAATATGCAGAAGCTAGCTTTCCCTGTTAAAGTCTTTCTTGTAATGAAGCACGTGACAGGAGTTGTAAAGGAGTTGTACATACAAGTACTAAGAGGAAGTTTAGAAAAGAAACTGAAAGGAGTTAACTACTTAAATTTCTTTGGAAAGGAATGAATTTTTTACCTTTTTTGGTGCCTAACAGAGTTTTGCCTAATCTCCCAAGCTACTAGCTATGTGAGTGAAGACTGACTTTGAGAAAGAACTTTTTTAGAACTTTTTATATTTTTCTGAAAATACCACTGCTAAATTATAGCAGCTTAAATCTTTGAGTTGTGAAATACAATTTAGTCCTGAGTGACTTTATAAGGTAGAACATATTATTTGAATATGTTCAGAATACCTGGACTTGCATTAAAAATGTTCTGCTGTCAAAAACAAATAATGACTGAAACATAAACAGGGAATGATGGGAAATAATTTTCTTTTAAAAAGCATTAATAGCATTGTTCTAACTGCAAGTGCCATCTGCTGATATTTTAAATATGGATTAATTGGTACAACAATAAAGACAAAAAAAAAGAAACAATGAACATAAAGAAATGTAAATCTGTGGTCTGTGCTAGTAATAAAAACTCATTTTGAGTGTGTTATATTTTATATGCCATCTGAACAATCTCGCTGTATTTATATGCTTGTAATTTAGCCTAACCTGTACTTTCTGCATTCATCAATATAAGAAGAACCCAGTGAATGAGTACCTATTACATACAAGATCTATGGCCTGGGGACAATTTTATTTTACTCATAAATTTTAACATCCATTCTCTACTACAGTGAAAATAATGAGCCTGTAGTGGTTTTGTCCATCATTACAGAGAACTTTTTTTAAAGCCGTAAAAAGGAGTTGTGACTGATTAGAATTGACCCACAAATCTGAGCCTTTTTCTCAATTTTTTTGTCAAATGCCAAACAGTCTTTGGACAGCGTTTGCTAATATGTGGCCATGAGAATGATCTTGCTTTTTTCCAGTCATCATAATTTCTTGATACTTTGTTATAAAAAGAAGGAATAAAAATCAGGGTTTTTTTCCCTTGAAAGCAAAGTATGGTTTTGGTTTTGCTCTTAAATGAAATATTGGAATTTTTAGCTTATCTTTGATAATTAATTCCATTAAAAATCATATTCTTAGGATCATCAGCAATCAAGCTGAGTAATTCTTGGCAGATTTTGGTGCAGTTTTGTTGCCAAACCACCTTAGACTCCTCTAAAAAATCTAAACCATAATTTTCTAATGATTGCTTGTAGAAGATAGTTGTGACTTTAAGGTTTATCCAATCCACATAAATCCACATATGGAAGATCCCGTGGGAGTCTGCCATCATAAAAACTCAGTAGTTCAGACTCTCTGTTAAGTCTGCAGGATCCTCTGCCAATATTCTGTGGATGTGTATTCACTAGATAAACACAGAAAAGTAAACATGCCTCCCTGAGTGGAAGACATCTACTGGCCTGGATGAAACCAATCAATGAGCTGGGTTCTCAGGCCTCCAAAAATCGCATCGTTTATATCAATACTGACAATTTGGTTCCCAAGTTTTGAAACACTGATCATGTTCTATTTCATGTTTAAAAAGAAATTTAAGCTCAAGCTATAATGAACTTAATGCTCAGGTTGCAGATGTGTATAATTATTTTAATTGCACAAATCATAATTTTTTATTTGTGGATATTTCAAACAATGTATTAAAAAAAAGGGATTGGATAGTAGAAGACAGATCAGGAAAAGCACTAGTAGACTTTCTCAAAATTAAAAGTGCATTTTCTTATAACATTGCGTAGAATAAATCCCTGTATTGCATGTTATGCAAGTTTACCTTTCAGAAGGATAGTATTTTATCTGCTAAAAGAGCTTTCCTAATGATTCACAAATCTTGTGTTACTATTTTCTATAAACTTTCAAGGTTAACGTTGCCTTCGAACCTCAATCTTGTTCTCTAGAAATATATATCGCTCTGGGTTTCATGTTGTGTTGAATTTGGAAGTGTTAATTCCTTCTGCCATGTCATGAAACATCTGTCTGAGGGTCAGGGATGATCAGGGAATCATACTAATCACTCTCATTGTGATCTGTGTCCTTAAAGTTTCACCCTGTCTTCTTTCACTCTAGTCTGCTTTTTAAAGCTGTTGGAATACTTTATGTTCAGCAGTTCTTTGAGCAACATATTATGCCTAAAGGGGAAGGGTAAAGAAAGTTGGTTTTGGTGAAAAGTGGTGGTTTTGACTGGCCTTAATCTCCTGAGGCCCTGTCAGAGACTTCAGGCTGGTGCCCACTGAGAGCATGCCCACGTAGAGGCTTGCTCCCCGGGCTTCCTCAGACAATTATTTTTCATTGAAATGAGTTATTTTTTGAGAATATAGATACTGTTTATTTACAGTCAAGCTTCTCTCTTCATTCAAATGATGTAGATTATTTTTATTTTTCATGTCTCTGTACCTGCTCTGACCTTGATCTTCCCTTTTTGGTTCCTGAATTCAAAATCACGGTCAGTCTCTGCCTGTGGGTGCTCCTGCCAGTTGTGGCTCTTGATTGCTACAGGTTTCCTTAGTGTGTTTCCCCAATGCCAGATCACATTTAGCAATGGAAAGTCTTGCAGTAGTGGGCAGGCTGTTGAGGATCTGGGCTAGAGAGAACATTTCGCAGTGTAACACATTAAATGTTTGCTCCTGAGCCTTGTACTTATACTGTAAATAAACACATTGTTCTGACAGTGTCTCAGATTTTGACGTGTATGCGCTTTTCCTAACCCATCTGTGCAGTACTTCTCACCCTAACTGACATGTTCCTTCCTGGTCACCTGCTGCTGTCTGCTTTTTTGTCACTACTCATACAACCAGCAGCTGCTGGTGCTCCTCTTTGTTCGTAATTTTTGTGAAGGTCACTTTCTGTGGAAACACATGCCTGCATCTGCACTGTCAGGGCCCCCAGTTTGGTGTTCAGACACCTATTTCTCTCATTTCATCAACAATTTCTTTTCTATGGAAGGAAAATAATAAACAGAATCCTAATATAATAAGTGTTGATTCTAGTTCTTTAAGTATCAGTCAAGATTGAAAAAAACAATTCTCTCTTTGAGTGATAAGGGCCACTGATTTAACGTCTGTAATTATTCATTTTAATAACTAAGATGGTTAACTAATGTTATATAGGTCACGTTGCTTGGTATATTACATTAAATTGCGAAAATATCATAACTGGCGTATGATCCCCAAATGATATTAAATTATTCTGTTTGCAAACCTCTGCACCCCCCAATCTATCTCATATTTGCACAGCAGTTTTCTTAATTCTCATTATTTCCTACTTACAGGCAGCATATGAATCTGCTTTTACTTTGTTTTCCTGACAGGTCTATTTTTTGAAGGGAATTTTAATTTAGGTCAAATTCTTAAACTTTATTATGGATTAGTCAGTCATTTGAAGTTTGGGGCTTAAATTAGTGGCCAATTTTCTTTGATTTCTTTGATGTCTGCGCTTTCACTCTTAAGCAGAACTTCTCTTGCCAGTGGGGATGCTTAAGTTTAAAATAAAAAAAAAAAACAACGCTCAATTTTAAATAAGAAAATTAGAAAAAGATTAATGAACTCTGCCAAAATATTATTTTAAAATTTGATCCTTTTTACTGTTATTTTTATTGCAATACACCTTATGCTTGAGAATAGAGTCAAACTAAAACATTTAAAATTTTCATTCATAAAGTTTGAGCTGAAAACCAGCAAAAATGTTACAACTTTTTAGGAAATATTTTGAAAATTAAAAGGGTATATTTTTATAAACTCCATGAGTATTTGTTTCAGTGGATTAATCGTTTTCATGAATAATATTAATAATAATAAAAAAAAAATCTACTAAGGTCTCAGTTGAGGTTCATGGGGGTGATTTTTAATGTGGGTCTTTCTTCCAATTAAAGCTTCTGAATTGTTGGTCATTTAGTGGGTGCGATGACTCTTTTGGGACATTGATTTATGCTGTTTCATTATTGAGGGAGGGGAAGAAAAACCAAAATAAAACACATAAAAGCCAGTCATTCTGTCAACTGAAGGTGAACAATAATGAATGCATCTGTGTTTTAGGTTGGAATAGTACAGACCACTGGAGCAGTCAGTATTAGCAGGCAATTCAGAGGCCCCAGCAGCAGCTGTGCTGTTTTTAAGCATGTACTGTATTATCTCTAGAGCAATCTGTTATTTCTTACAACTGCTGGAGCTATTGCAAATTTTTTCTTTCATGTCCCATCAAAAATCTCTAAACCAGACATTACAGAAGTTGTAGATGGATGTCATTAAATAGCCTTCATTGTATGGAATCTTTGTTATATGTGTTATTTCTGCTTTCATACTACAATACTTTAGCTTCTAGTTACAATACTAATTTCTAGTGAAAGTCATATGATAGGTGGTACTACATAGAAGCATACAAAGGAGCTAAACTGAAGACCTCAAGGAATAAAATCAAATTTTCCTTTTAATCTTGTTCCCCAATGATTACGAGAAAGAATGTGGCCAGGCATTGCTGCTTTCTGATGCCCTGCACTTTCGGGGGGGGAGAAAAAACGGGCACGATGGGCAGTATCTGGCAGAAGAAATGATGGCTAAAGAAATAATGCTCTTCTGCTCACCGTGTGTTCCTCTTCTCTTCCTTCTTAAGGAAAGAGAAATACTGGAGTGGATTTTGAAGTACATGATCAATAGCTGGTGAGCCTCAGCTTGGAGTGGGAGGACTTGTGTGGACTCCCAGCTCTCTGAAGTCTGGGGTATGACTTTGTGCGCTTTGTGGCTCAGATGGTAAAGGGTACAGGTGATAGAATGACTGCCATGCAAGTCCTGGCCTTGGGATAATACCATCCGCCCCGGCAGCCCTCAGGACCTGGTCACTTTAATGGTTTAATTCCAGGTCTTCGTTTTGGTGCAGTGGTTTTTGTGGGGTGGATTGCAGCTGAGTACAGGAAACTGACGGTGAACAGAAAAGTGGTTTTATAACGGGATTATGCGTAGTCTTAGATTTAGGCAGAAATTTGATTACTTTATTGATTTGGGAAATTAGTTCTAAACGTGAAGATATTTTCTTTTTAAATAGCCATTCTGTTTCCAGAATGAAGTGTAAGGTCAAATGCTCGGTAACAGAAAAATTTCTCATAACATTTACAACACACCAATCTTTCTCTTTGCTGCTGTTGGCTATAGATGCAGTTGAGTGATCATTGTGCTCTTTTGAGAGGATTTTAATGTAACATTTGAATTATGTTGTATAACCTTCAATGCAAAACTGCAATGAAAAGCAATGCTTTTATATGCTGAATATTTCTCCCTAATGGCTGCTTTTACAGAGAAGTTGGCTTCTTTCTGACGAGGGTGTGCCATATTGCTGCTGCTGTTCATGCTTTTGGACTGGAAGTATTTTTACGTTAAATTAATGAAAGCAGTAGGAGTTTACTATTTGGTTGCAGTAGGGCTAGGATTTCTCTCTTGGGATTGTAATTTTATCCCAACCAGTCTCACTAGTCCTTCAAGAATATTTGTTCTTTTCTGATTTCCCTCGTAAGAACAATTCTGCTGCTGAAGTAATTGGAATTCTAGACAGTATTCCAGATATTACTTATATCTATAAATTGTACAAAAGATGCATGTCAAGTCAGATTGTTCTTGTGGACTGTTGTAGTGGTTTTATTCTTTTATCTTCTAGTATTACAAATGTTTGTTTCCCCTTTTACTTAATTATATTATGCTGCTGGCAAAGATATGCAAACATGCATTTTAAACAGTTTTTTAAGATCAGGAAAAATACTCCAGTACACCAAAAGTGGATCAATATAAGCTTTTAGTGGCTATATGCAAACCAGATGTTTGGAAGTAAAAGCTCTCACTTCTATTCAATCTCTAGCAGTGTAGTAAATTAGGCTTATGTCTTTCAGGCTAATATGATTCTATGTTCAGACAAAATAGGTGAAAGAATATTAAAAACATGTAGGTCCAAATTAGCAGAGATGTTTCTCCACTGCAGATTTAGTGCTATTTGAAGCTTCCAAAGAGCATTATTAAAAGCACTTCAGAATTGCTCTCAGGCAGCTAAATAACCTTTCATTGCAAACATTTCTGTAACTGAACCTGTGCAAGTACAAAGACTTTTAATAAGTGTTTAAGACCTCTTCATTGATTTAAATACTTTTGCTTTACACAGCCTGAATCATGCACCTGCTCTAGCCTTTTACAACTGCTGTAATGAAAATCTGTAGTATTTTATATCTTTTTATGTTTTTATCACTTTTTCCTCACTTTAACTTTTACAAGTACTTTTTTTATAGTGTCTGCTTTTCTTATCTTCTGGTATTTTAGTACACTTTTCATAAAGTGGTCATAAGATCATTTATTTTCCTGGGATTTCAATGAAAACAAGCAGCAGCAGATCTGTCTCTCTTAATTCCATCCTTTTTAATTCCACTAGCCCTGGAAATGCAGTAATTAAGTAATTCAGAAAGTTTTTTTTTCCCCCTATACCCTGCAACTTGAGATATGTTTAAAAAATGCTATTCTAGCGTCATGATCAAAGTATCATCTTTGAAATCTTTCTGGGAAAGAAGAGGAATGATAACTCATTTATCCACTCTTCAGGGGATACTAAATACCTTGCCAATTACTGTTGAGGGAGACCTGAACCCAGATCATCTTGTCAGATGGGTTTTCAACCACAGTCTGGAATTGGAAGGGTAGTCCTGTCGGCATCGCAGATGTACTGACAAGCTTCATAAGTTAATTCAAATTCCCATTGAAAGCAAAGGCTGAATTACCTGTTTCACACTTCCTTTGGAAGACTACAGTCAACCAATTCCTCATTAATTTTTTGGCTTCAAAGTCATGCTCCCCTACCCTTCTCATAGTTTAATGTAGCAGAATAAACATTTAAGGAAGAGATTTCTCTGACACTTCTCCTAAAGTGACTAAAGTATTGTACTGATAAGTTGATACTGTGAAACAAGGCAGATGGAATTATAGAGTATATCAACAGCATAAGTTAATTGCATTTTAAAGGAAAAAGGGAAAAAAAAGCAGAGCTGTGCAGTGGGAGCTGGGTGAGCTGTGAATATCTATGAGTTTCTTTGAAGGAAATGGGTTATTGTCGGGGAGTTAGGAGAAGAATTAGTCTACACAAGAAGATACACGGATGCATAGTAAGGGTGAGCTGAAACTTTGTATCTTAAGAATTAGAGAAAAGGGATAAACGGATGCAGTAAGAGGTCCAGAGGAGGTATTCCATTGCCTGCAGGAAAACCCACCGATTGATGCTGATGCATTGACATTCTTTCCGCAGCACATAGCAGTGGCAGGCTTGTTTTCTGACCGCACATCCCACTTCTGTCAAGGTGAATGCTTGCTGTACAAAGCAAGATAAATTTGCATGTGATTGGGTGGGGGATAATTGAAATTGATGTTCAAATAATTTGAATATGCAAATTAACAATATACAATTGTCATTTGCTCTTTTCATTGTTCAGCTCATTGCTTGAGATCACAGTTGTCTGTCACTTTCTGGAAAAAAAAAAAACCACCAACAAACCCGTAGCATTTTTCTTGGTGGTTCTGCAGGTACTTTTGCCAGTCCACAGGGTGGATGATGAGGCGCAGGCTAAGACCGGCTTTGTTGAGCTGTTGGGTCACATCTCTCTACTGTTCTTAACTTTACTCAAATATGCCTAATTGGTTGTAAAGGCATTATTGTTTCTTGCACAGGTTGCTCTAATTTGAACCAATTAGAATGTAATTACACTATTTTATGCTTAATTAGACTGTCAAGTAGCTTCTTCAGACTGAGGTTATCCCACTGGCTCTGTATTTTGAGATCTCTATTGGCTCCACTGGAAAACTCAGGTAGAATAAGAGGGTCTCTAAACTCAAGAAATGCTGCTACTTTAAAGTTCATTGAATTACTGTACAGGAACTCTGCTATTCTGTAGTTCATTTCTTCCAGAACATTGGAACAAGAACCATATGGTGGCAACTCACTGCACTTGCATTTCTCAGGTTGCTCTATTATTTCCTTTGTAAAGTTTTCAATCTCTGTTAAGGCCACACTGTGAATTCTTATAAGAAGTGCCCTTGGAATAGAAATTTCCTCATTATCCCTTATGATAAAGGCTTGTGCCAAAAAATCATTTAATTTCACTGCTGTCTCGTCATTATTTTTAATTCCTTACAGATCCCTAACCCAAGAAGGGCTTGCAACTACTCACACATTCACCTTGATATTAAAGTGCTTAATATGCATACAGAAATCTCAAACCCATAATATGATGCTGACTTTTAAAATACTAATGGTTGTGAGCTAACAGTGGATGACTATCTTATATTTTTAAAGGTGTTTTTTTCTGTGTGAAGAATTCTGAAAAAGGAAGTAATTAAAATATTTTGATAATGAAAAATGAAGGGAAAAGAGCAAAATACTTACATGCCTATGAAATATTGAGGTTTAAGAACTTCTCTGTGGTAATTCCAGTGGAATTACATCAACAATTCATTTGCCCCAGTACCATCAGTCTGGATTTGTGTGGTTTTGATGTTAGATACAGAAGTAACTTGTAAAGTCACTTACTAGTAAGATCGTTTTCTTCAATGTTTACTCGTAAAAATGACATGCTTCATCATCTTCATATTAGTCATTTACTCAAAAAAAGCTTACTAAGACTATATATTCAATGTGCTGAATTAAATGGAAAATTTTGAAGATTTTCCCTGAAATTACACATATAATAAAGCAACAACCTACATTGTTATACGACAAAGTGTAAAAAAAAAAAAAGTTATTTACTAAAAAGTAAGTGTGGTTACTTTAGGAGAAGCAATAAAGATTTTTAGTTAATAGATGTGTTCACCTAAATTTAAAAATAAAAATTGAAGAAATTGAGTCCAGACATAATGTCATACAACAGGTTGAGGTCCTAGACTTTTACCAGTGCTACAGCACAAGAACATTGTATAGAAGAATAATGAGGACATATCTTTCAGAAATAAGACCTTTAGATATCTTATTTATTCAATACAAACAACAGTATAAACATCATAGTTATAGCAGAACTTCTGTTCTCTCAGATGTTGAATAAAACTTCTATAATAAAATTTAGTGATGCTAACATCCGTGTGGTAGTAGCTTGGTGCCAAGGGCACTTGGTTGATATGAGGGTGAATGGCAGATAAATGACTTTGTTTAGGTGAGGAGGGTGACCCAGCTGGTTGGATCTCTACAGACACAGGGAAGACATTCTGGGTTTGTTCTGAAATATGTTTTGAAATCCCAATATTTTTCAGATGAGAGTGTAGTTTTCTATTCAGTGCTGTTGTGAACAGATCCTAACCTTGTTGGCGCCAGTGGTGTGCTATCGAGACTGCCAGAGTAGCAGGCTATTGTGTTGTCTCAGAGAAGCATAATTTCTTCTCTATCAACTTTATTCTACAGGCCTAGTAATTAGCTTGAACCAGTGTCACTTAAAGATCTTTTGTTATACAGATTTAACAGCTATACAGAGATCAATGCTCTTCTCATTTCACATATCCATGTGGTCTTAGATATCACCGTTTTCCCAGTGGTGATGGATGTAGCAGCACTGCTTGCTTCTCTGCACCAGGGGAGCTGTGAGAGGTATGCAGTGGATTATTTCACATTCTTCTCTGGCAAAGCCTTATTCAGTAGATAGTTCTTAATGTTTAGAAAGAGGAGACAGAAACTTTCACCTCCTAATGATAAATGCATATATCAAGTATTATCATTAAAACGGAATACTTGAACTCTTGAAAAGCTCACATCACGTAGAGGAAAAAGGCTTGCTCTCACTGAGAACTTTTTTTATCAGTGGCAAAATGAATCACCATCCTTATGATTAACTGAGTTGGAGATTTAAATGTACAGACGCTTACTTAAATAGGTGCCTGAGGTTCACCCAGATGGGCCGACACATAAAGTAGCAGGAAATTACACCAATTCGAGAGTGCCCATACTCTAATTATATCTGCTGTACATTATTTAGTGTTACAAATCTCAAATCCCTGACAGAATAACACTTTCTGAACCAGCTTTTCACTGCCAACTAATGCAATGTGTAATTCCACCTGCCTGGGATCTATTCTTCAGGGTTTATATCCCCTGCAGGTGGTAGAGAGATGCTGCAATACTGCAGATGTCCAAAAATCCATGCAGATCCCTATGAGCTTATTGTCTAGCAGCTGCTGATGGAGACTAATGGCACCCAACTATTTATATATCCAGCTATTATATTTTCTAATTCACTGATTTTAGCAGCAGAGAAACCTGCTGTCTCTGGCTGCCTGGGGCTTTGAAACCTTGAAACTTGCTCACCAGTGTTGCAATTCTTGACCTAATCAGCAGTGCTAGAAATTAAAACAAAGTGTTGGAATGAAAAGGTTTTTAACCTGCTGTACTAATCTTTTATCTTGAAGTTGCTTTACAGACATAATGGAAGAATTTTTTTCGCAAAAACTAGAATGACATCTATGAAACTGTTGATATAAAGTAGGATCTGTAGGGTTAGTTTTTGATTCCCTTTCTTTTTCAGAAGTCCAAAAACTAGTATCAATATACATAGTATCCCTATATGGCATTAATTCCATATGTAAGGTGTGGGAATATCTTTTATATCCCTTCAAAAAATCCTGAACTGTGTTTCTAATTATTCTGACAACTGCCTACTCAGTTTGACTCTCTGCATTTTTCTTTGATTCTTCATACCGTACGTGGATTTTTCTCAAGTGTCTTTATCTTCATTTCTTCATACCTTTCTGACACATTATTCTTCTACTTAATCTCATTAGTGAAGTCCTAATTCTGCCTTTGACAAAGGCAATGTTACCTGCATTTTTATGTCAATTAGTGTTCTATGACCTTTCATTTGAGATTAGTGGTTCCAATGCAGAAATATAGAAAGGATTTCAAAGTACTTCTGGACAAGTGAATGAAACAGTCTGCAGTGTTTTAATTGGGAAACACAGTTAGGAAGCAAAATTAAACAAGGCAAGTATTGTTTTATTAAACATAGATCAATTAAGACATTTCTAAAAATGCAAATATATACCTGTAGCCTATACTGGAAAGAACAAGAAATATTGTTTCCTACTGTATGAGAGAGCTGAGATAGGAAATGAAAAGTTACCATGAGGAAACCTTGTCAGTTTTCAACTCTTCAAATTATAATATTAGTTAGAGCCTTGTTTAGCCTGAGGTTGAGCTAATGCAAAGTTTTTGTTAGTTTTCTGTTGTAAAAGCACTAAATAAAACAAGCAGCCTTCAAAGAAATATTACAGATACTTTTGTTTAAATCGGAACTAATCAAACATTTATGACTGTTTTTTATGTGTACCGGGTGGTCTGGGTAAATGGAAAAGAACAAAGGAGAGCTTAAGTTGACACTTTTCTCTGCTCCACTACTTTCAGCTATTCACATTCATGTGTCTCATGGATGTTTAGTAATCCATTTCTAATCCCCTCAGATGAGAACAAAGTGTATGTAACACTTATTTTTCACCTGCTTTTCTTGAACAGATGCTTTATCCTCAATGCATGCATACATCCGATTTGTTTCAGAAAGCTTATGTAATTTGCTTGTGTGGTTTGAGTATTTTTTCCTTTAGGGCATATGTGTGTGCACTTACAAGCAAACAGCTTGCATTAGAAACAATGCAGCATAGTATTATTTCAGTAAATATCACGGTATTAAAATGAATTAGGAGTAGTCAATAAATACATACTGTAGAAGGAGAAGCATCTCTGAAGATCTGGAGAGAGTGTTTATACGGTAGGGAGAGTCACTAGGATAAGGTTTGTGGCTAATATTCAGCTATTCTAATTTATTCTACCATCCTTTGAAACTTCCTTCTACGTGTTGAGGAATAGTGTTAGCTAATGTTTTCAAACAAGAGGCTGTGTTTTGCATTCTGCATTCATCCCAGTGTTGTGTGAGTTTTTGGAGAAAATTTAGCTTAGATAATCCGAGAGTGACTTGGGAATTAATAAGGTTGAATTTCTATGAAGAGTTGTTGCTAACCAGCTCTGGGTTGTGGATAGTACAAGAAGGTGAGGCAGACTCTTGGGGCTGTGTTCAGCATCACACCACTGGCTAAAGACATCGCGAGGACTTCCATCTTCCCTCCAGTCATTCCTGGCACCCACTGAAAAGGCTGGGACTGGCCAGCAAGTAGCAGAGTGTCACGAAAATAAGCAGCTTCTGTCTCTATTGCTTCATAGCCAAGCAAATGGTTAGACAAGAAGCTTGCTGAGGTTGCTTTGACGCTATGGAATTTGAAATTTAAGTAGTTTCAAGTTTCCAAATGCAACATTTACATTTTAGATATGATTTTGTATTATTTTTGCTTTCCCCAGGGTATTAAACTAGTGCATTTGAATGCTACTGTTCAAAAACAGAATGAAACATGCTTAGTAGTCGTGAAGTTAGGTATTTGACTTGAGTAGATATAAGGTTCCAGCTGATGAAGTCAGGGTGCCTAGTGGGATACATGCTGCATTTTGTGCCCAGGCAGACTGGATATGAAAACATGCCCTTTTCCTGCATGCTGCATATCATGTTGGGCTTTTCTTTGTTTTTTTTTAAAAAATTCCTTCAAAATGTATTAATAAATGTCCATTGCATTCTTTATGGTCAAAGAGCCCACGTGGAGTTAGTGCCCCATTCAAACCCCATTGAATTACAGAATGTTGCCGAGTGTCCTGAGAAATATTATACCTCTTCATCATGGGGTCATGATGACTCAACTTGGAGCAGTCAGACTACCCAGGAGCAAGTACTCCCAGTTTCTCTGATCCCCATGAATCAGAATTACTCAAACTCAATAATTAGTGGCAAATACTTACACACACTTTTTTCCCCTCATCCAACTAAAATTGAAACTGTTGCTCTTGTCTTTGTGTCCTTTCTACTATGCATGTGTCATCCTTGAGCCTTGACTGAATGTGGCTTTTCCTTTGGAGAGAGCATATTCCCATGTTGGGTGTATTGCTGGCCTTATCAATGCATCAGAATTTTAATTCAGGATCTATCACTTTTTCAGTGGCTAAATAAAAGAAAAGGATTCATCAGAAAGGCTAATGGGGGAAGCACAAATGTGAACTGTGTGATACCTGCCTCTTGGGTGCCATCCAAAACTGTTACTCTAAAAAATTTAGATTAGGATTCTGCATACAAAGCAAGCGTTCAGACTATATTGGGCAAGCTCTTCACTGGAAATTAAACTCTGTGTGTGCATACTTTTGGAGTGGTGATAGACTGCTGGGCTAACTGAGTAACAAAGGTCAGAACTGGGCCATAAGTGCTTGGGAAAAATGCAGTTTATGTCAGCTTTTATTTTCACAGTCGTCTTGATATTTTTAATATTATTGATCACTGATCAGTGACAAAGTAATACAGGAAGTAATACATATCAGCATTATTTACAAAATGTTTGAAGCATCTCTGCCAGAAATGTGTGGAATATTAAATGACATTAAGTCACAATAGGATGCAAATTAGTTTTCTCCTCTCCAGTGGTTTACAAGGTTTTCATCATTTGTGAATTATGAAAATTAAATTTCACTCAGGGTCACAGAAACTACATGTTAATCTATCAACAGCAAGTACAGTTTCAAGGGCAATGTGCAACTGAAACAATTTCTTGTTTTATCAGAAATTCATGCTTGGGAGTTCTATGTTATTCCAACCAACTAGCACTTTTGAATGCAAGTTCCTTTCTTTGATGGCTGCTTAGGTAATATTTCTTTTTGTGTAATTTCTGGGAGAATACAAAAATGAGCTTGAATGAAAAACACACATAGTTCTAACAATCTAGTGAAATCAAGGCTGTTCTATTCCAAGTGTTCCAAACAGAAATTGGAAGCATACATTTAGTGGTAGGAGTAATGGTTCTTAGGGTTTTAAGCATAGTATTTAGTACCTTAGTGAAATGCAGTGATGGTAGAATTTGTTTGATGAAATCACAGGTGTTTTGCCTTGGGACACCCAAAGACCCATGAACATGCAGAATGCTAAGCATTTGAGACTCATCACCTTAATCATCCACAACTGAAATGCTTGTGTAGAAGATAAGTTAATCTCTTTAGGATGAGTCCCTGTGCTTTGGCTCTGCTTAGAGTCCTTGCCAAGAATTTGCACAGGGAGTGTGCCAGAGCTCCATCCAGTTATATACCCTAGGAAAGTTGTTTAGGCAACTTGCCTGTCTGCCTCCTCACTGAGACCTGGGAACAGATTTTGTGAGCACTTTTATATCATTTTAGAGTAGAGTTAAATAGCTTCACTAATGAAGCGCTGAAGAATGATTTTGAGGCAGACTGTTGGCCTTCACTCTGAGTTAGACTAGAAGTACTCTTGTGCTCATCTGTATTTGAGAATCATAGAATTATTTAGGTTGGAAAAAACCCATAAGGTCATCGGGTCCAACCGTAACCTAACACTACCAAGTCCATCACTAAACCATGTCCTGAAGCACCACACGGAAGTGTCTTTTAGATACCTCCAGGGATGGTGACTCAACCACTTCCCTGGGCAGCTCGTTCCAGTGCTTGATAACAATTTCGGTGAAGAAATTTTCCCTAATATCCAATCTAAACCTCCCCTGGTGCAACTTGAGGCTGTCTCCTCTTGTCCTATCACTTGCTACTTGGGAAAAGAGACTGACACCCACCTCGCTACAACCTCCTTTCAGGTAGTTGCAGAGAGCAATAAGGTCTCCCCTTAGCCTCCTCTTCTCCAGGCTAAACAGTCCCAGTCCCCTCTGCCGTTTTAAAGACTACAGTCTCAGTGCAAGTGAAAGGGGATGATTTTCACAACAAAGGTACAAAATGTTCATATCAGTAGTTACATTGTGAATGAATTCAGGCTTTAGAACAACACTGTATAGCTATGAGTCCCTGTCCTCTGACCAGTGTTGGAGACAGTGAGGTATATTCTGTTTTACCTGGCTGCAAGATAAACCTATGTACTTGGCTTTTTTGGGTTTTGTTTTTTTTTTTTTTTTCTTTCATTGGATACATCAGTCTGGTTTGCTGCAGCTATTCAGAAGTTCATCTTCAGCTCTGATGCATTGTTCTACTCTCTTGCTATCTTCTGCCAGATGTCATGTTGGACTCTTCTGTGCTGCTATGAAAGGACTGTTTGGGGGAATGCTGAACAGCATTAATGTCCCTTCCAGTAGATAATGCTTAAAGCATAAACTTCAGCAAGCAAAAAGGGTAGTGTCAGAAATAGGGTGCTGGAACCTTGTTCCTTTGTTTCTTCCACATACAACAACACAGAGTTTGTGACAGCAGCACTGTTAACTGAGGTGTTCTCCTTATTTCTTTTGTGCAACACTTTACGTGAAAGCATCTAATGATAAAATTTTTAAAAACTATTTTGAATATTTTCCATTTGATCAAGTTTTCATACGGAATACTTGTCACGTGCTATTTTCAATGCATTTTATCTGAGTTGCAATACAGATTTGTTGTAAGTTTTCCACTAAAGTTCTTCGATGCAAGTCTCTTCAGTGCCAAACACCACTACCGTTGAAGGCTTGCATCACTTTACACCTTCAGTTAGAGCATTTTTTATGCTGATGTAATATTGTTGGAACATTAAGGCAGCAGTGTTTAATAATAAAACAGTATATTGAACAAGGCAAAACCGCTTAAAGAACAGTAAAATAAGACAAATTGCTTAAATCAATGCTCTTCATTTAACCTGTTGTTGCAAAAAAGGTTAGAGAATGAGTCAAAACTGTTATTTTAATAAAAGGTGAAAATAAGTACCACATGTGAGCACTCCAAAAAATACTGATAGGCCCTTTTGAGGGGCTGCTGCTTGCTTTCCTCAATACTCTGGAAAGGCATTTACCATTCTGGAACCTGAGACTACTGAGCAGGGATATACCTAGAGAAGAACTTTCTCAGGCACATATATATATGGAGTCTTTATAGTGGGACTCAAGGAGAAAGTATTTCATTCATGTTCTTTGCATATAGGTAACTATGGGAAAACTGTTTCACATCGTGTCTGAAGGTTCTCTGTCTAGAAAATGAAGTATTTATAAAACGCTGAATACTGACAAAAAGGGTATAACAGCTAGGGATGTTATTCTCTTGTGCTACATAATCTATATCATGCTGATACAATATCACTTATCTATCTAAATGTTGTGTTTAGGCTTCTAGGATTTATGATCCTTCCTTTTTGGTGTTGTTTTCTGTTGGTGGTTTTTGTGGGGGTTTTTTGTTGTTGTTGTTTTTTTTTTTTTGCTTCTGCTCATAATTTAAGGAAAGCGTAAGGGGTGAGGGGCTTAAAAATTATGATGGATTCTCTATCACTTCCGAAAGGTTTTTATTCTACAGATTTGCTCTAGAGTAGATTAGCTTTTACTTCATTAGGTTTGACACAGGATAAAACTTTTTTGATATAGGTCACAGAAATTAATGCATAAAGCTGTAATGGATCCTGTGCGTCTTCTGGTTAAAAATCTGTGATTCAATCACTGCAAAATATGCACTGATGAAAATGTACAAGACTTTTCAGATGAAGTCTGAGAAATACTCTTAACACCTGATGCTTTATTTCACTTTCAGGGAAGAATTGGCAAGTGCATGAGGATAGGGGGTGGGAGTGAGTTAAGACTTTCTTATTTGAATTTGTAGTATTTAAAACTTTAAATAACTCTAAAGGAATCAGAGGAGTTAATTTTAGGAGGTACCTCTCCATGCTAGAAATGTATATGCCTCTGAGAAGTCTCACTGAAAGTGAAATTACCTTGAGGTCGTATCAGTTCATGGGCAGTAACTACATACATAAGTCCTAGAGGATTGGGTTTGGGCCCTGGGCCAAGTGACGTGGCACTAAGCAGTCTTTCCTACTAAACTTTTGGATTACCTGTTGGCTTCCACGCAGACGCAGTCCTGTTATTGGCCATGTCTCATAACCCTGGGATGGGAGCTGCGCGCTACCCAAGAGCCATGGCCTGCCCACTGCTGTTCTACAAGAAGCTTCTGCCTTCTGTCTCTGAGTCAGGGTTGCCCCTCTTTCCTCCAAAAAAGCATAGATTTTCTTTCTTTTGTTCTTTGTAAAGAAGAAAATCAAATCAGTAACTATAAGAACAGGCAGGCTGGTCAGACTAAGAACAAAGAAGAGAGTAGAAGTAAAAAATAGTAGTATGAACCAATAAATCAGATACTCTAATTATCGATAATGTATAATAGCAACTAACCTGGAAAGTTCAGTATTCTGAATGCTCAGCTGGCAAATATCCTTTCCATGTGGGGTACCTCATCTCTGTAATCAATAATATGAACAAACAATTGTTTGACAGCATTTTACCACTGTAATGATCAACTGTTGGATCAATAAAGAGCATTGCACTATTTCTAAAAAGAGAGCAACGTGTCTGTTAATGTTTATACCCCTGAATTGGCCTATATAATTGTTTGATTCAATAGTCTGCTAAGAGATAACACAATGAAAATATCAGGGGATGGGAAAAAAGTTTTTATTATGATGTCTTTCAAACCAAGTAGATATGCTTCATAAAAATATCAGTAAGTACAGCACTAAATGCAGAGAGTCACACCTGAACTGTGAAAGTATTTCAATTTTTCTGCGGAGGTAGCTGCAGCAAGATCAGAAGAGAGTTTTCTGGAATTAGGATGAAGTTGCATCAAGAAAAACTGCCTTTTCTCAATATTGTGATGCTTTGGGAGGACTATTCTGCTCTAAACTCCACATAGCTACATAGCAGAGAAATCTCTGATAAGTAGAATTTTTTAAATTAAATTTGGCCTGAGTCCAACTGTTGAGTGCTGAGCCTAGCAGTGACATTTAAGAAGGCACAATTTCAGAGTTATTTTCTGGCCCTCCCCAATTCAGAATCTGGCATGGCAAAAGGGGCATCAGAAGATCATAAGAAAAACATTCAACAAGGTGCTCATTGTGATGTTGGTCTTTTGTTATTGTTTCCTTTATACAATTTTGGAACAAGAGAGATGTGTGATGGTAATGGTCTAAGTTGGTGTGTTTTCCTGGATGTGAATGGTTTATTGCTGCCCTTCAAAATCAAGAGCTGTGTCCATTTTATTCCCACAGAGAAGCTGGTGTAGAATATAGCTGAAAGCTGATATTTTTTGTTTTTCATGTAATACAAAATTTATATTTTTATACTAAACACAAGGTCCAGTGCATAACATCCAGTGAATGAAGTATTTAACACTGATGTCTGAAACTTTTCGTATGGTAAGTAACACAACATGTACTTTATGCTTTTATGAATTATTTGCTACTAATTATCTAAACACTGGAACAACAATCTGGGTCTAAATAGACAGATGACCATTTCAATAGGCTAGATTCCTAAGACACCTTGAAGTTGGAGGGGGCAGCTATTAACTTACACAACAGACAGTTTAAAACTTGTCACCAGATTAAAGATCAATGGTTGATGGGAAAGAGGTTGTACCTCTCTGGAAAGGATCAGTTCTTTTGATCTGGTTTAGAGGCGTACAGGAAGCAAAGGTTCCCAGGGTCAGATCCTCTTCTGTAAATGCAGTGTGAGGGCAGAGAGTTGCAGAACCACCAGCAGTTTCTAAGAGCCTTGTGCTTAGATATCGGAAGAAAAAGAGACATTTAACAGATTCAATTTTGGGAGAAGTTATGCATGGTTTTGTTTTAGTCGCCTTTCTCATGTCTGGTTTGCATATCTGTAAATAAAAAAAAACTTATTTTATTCTGGCTTGAGTTAAAGTTGATTTCAAGGTAACTCGCTAAGAAGGGAACTCCATCCTTGCTGTTGCAGTGGTCCTTACATTGGCATCAGGGACTACCAGTAGCTGCCTTCGCTGAGCTGTACTGACCGCTCTGGGAACTGCTCTTGCAGATGTATGGATGGAGATAATATCTTCCAGTGGTCAATGTTGACAAAGCTGCCAAGTATTGTGGCTGCTGGAAACTGGGGAGGATGCCTTGCCATGATGATCAAGACAGGAGTTATGAAATCTTTGGGATTAGTTTAAGTAAAAAAAATGTAAAGGTCTGGTAAGAAGTGCAGATGTTGAAGTTGTCTGTATATACGTAAAAACAAACAAACAAGCCCTCTGATTTTCTTCATGAAATAGTGATTTAAGCTAACGTAAGCTCGCATTGAACTAAAGACAGAATAATAGGTGTGCACGTGTTTGCATTTATGCTAAATTTACACATGCACAACCGAGTTTTTTGCTTTGACTTTTAGAATATTATTTCAAGATGCTTTTGGTAGCCTGGGATGTTTTGCAGCTGTGATTTCATGTTAGTTCCTTGGCATACATCCATCCCTTTGAAACCAGTTAATGGACAACATAAAGGGTGGGATAGTCCCAAAACCATATTGTACTGATAAAACATCCCATAAAGCTACATGACATTTTACCTTGGAAAGCAGAAAATTCAAGTAGAAATGAAACAGGCTTACTTGGATTCAGGGTAACATAATTGTAGGCTGCTATTACCCTTTCCACTGTGTGAAGCCAGGAGATTTCAGGATGCTGGATTAAAAGTGGTTCATTAGCCACAAGGCCCAAATTTTATAAGTGGAAAATGGGACTAATATTAGATCTGGCAGCTAAACTAAATCGTTTAGGTTCTAAGTTATCAGCTCCAGTGCTTTTATTAAGATGGATAACGTGGGAGCACTTCACAACTCTGTTCAATGGAGACTGGAAAAAGCCTAAAATCATTAGGGTTGCCATAAATAACAGAACAGGACTCTGTCGTCAATTATTTGTATAGATAACTTAAATAGCTCTTTGAATCTAGCACTGAGACTGCTGAAGTGTTTATCAGGTTCATTAGCAGAATGTGGCCATTTAGTACTACAGCAGAAACTTGGATGCCTGTAATAGTGAACACAAACCAATCTTTACTCCCAGGTCAGAGATCCTCTGGACAGTGTCTTTTCAGGGTTTCCAGCTCTTTTTAAAAACCAAAGAGATGGGCTGGTGGAGGTTGCTGCTCCTTCATGATGAGGGAGGCAGCATTGCTTCATGCTCCTCTCAGAAGCAAGATGGTGTGACTGAGACCTTGGGGAGGGAGCAGATTGTGTTCCCCACCTCTTTTTGGATATACACAGCAACGCCTTTGTCCCAGAGACAGAGCTCCTAGTCTGTCAGCTTGGGAAGGATCCTGCTCAACTGCATTAGCACAGCCATCTTTCAGCAGCTATAATGAAACTAAGGAACTACCAACCTTACTGTCTGCAATGGGGTGCAGATACTGTTACTTAGTAGCTTGGGTTGCAAAAGCCCTTTCTGGTTGCTGTAACTCAAAGATAAATGTCTGTCTGGAGTTTTATTCCCTGATATGTGGAGGGGAAAAGAAAAGGTAGGGGGCGGGGGAATATTTAAAAACTGGCAGAACATTTCAGTTGAATGTTTTCCAAATGTAACTTCTTTTTCATTCAAGGTGGCAAGGTTTGTTGTAGGTAGAGAGAAGGATTAGAAAAATCCTGTTTTGATTGGACCAGAATTGACTTTTTTTTCTTCAATATTTTCCACTTTGGTCCTTTATCTGGCAAAACTTCTGTATAACATGAAATGGTGCTTGACTACAGTCTCAGAATTTAATTCTAACATATACTAGCAAATTTGATAGATGTGACTAGATTCATGTGTTTATTGAGGCAAGCTTGACTGTAAATTCCTAGTGGCTAAAGAATAAAAGCATCTGACAGAGCAAACATCTGACATCTGGTACATTGTTAAAGCTACAAAATTGTTTCTATGGATCCAGCTTAGTAATGAATATAGTTTAATGAGCCATAGAATACTGCATTGTATAATATTAAAATGCATCTGTTTACATTTTATTTTACTATGTTACATAATAATATTTCAATTTGTCCTGTTGAAGTACATAACTATTTGCAGGTTTTCAGGAAAGTAAACAAATAGTTTCAGAAGAAAGGACAAGAAATTCCTTATAGTAGTAAAACCTGTATGCAGTGTAAACAATGGAAAAATCTGCCTCAGCCAGAATTCTTCCTCAATTTCTACTAAAATATTAACCATACATTTTGTGTGTGTGTGTAAAATGTAACAGAATACAAGTCAGAAGTTTTTTATAAGAATACAAGGCACAAGTTTTCCTAAGCCTTCTGTGTTATGTGGGTAAAGTGATTTTAAACATACGGTATGGAAATCACTGCAGTCTTTTTTATTTAAAAAAAATTGGATCTTGCCACACAGTATTTCATTAATGTAGTACAATTGCATAGCTTGCTCCCATGGAAGAAAGAAAATGCTAAATTTTTTGAAATGTGCTAGACACCCACCAGTGCCTCACCGATGTAATCACCGAGAAGCATGTGATGAAAAACTCTAGAAATGTTCATTACAATATATGGTGTAAATTCACTTCTTTGATACATATATTTTGTTGTATTTGTTGATAAAACACCACTATCAGAGCACTAAGTTTTGATGTCTTAGTTTAATCTAGTTGAATAGTAAAAAAACCCAAATAAACAAAAAACCTGAAGAAAGCAATTTAAGTTACATGCTTGTATGTGGAAACATTCTTTCACTGTTGTGAATGTACATACTTAACATACAATTATGACCCCAAATAATGCCTAGAGCACACCACTAATCAATCTCGTAATTGGCAGTAATGTACAAACATTATTCAACAGAATTTCACTCTAACTATATTTCTTTGAATTATTTCAAGTTTCTATTGGGCGATCAAGGTGTAACATAGGTGCATTTTTCAGGAGTACTAGGACTCTACTGATCCCAAGCTGATATGCAAATAATCTGTGAGACTGCTTTTATTATGATTTCAATTTTTACATCAATTTTAGAAAGAGATTTTATGCTTCTGTTGTCACATGTCCCCTTGGAATACTCTTACCTCTAGAAAATATTTTAAATTAGAATTTACTGTTTGCTGGCTGAAAATTTTCACCTATAAAATCTATAATCTGATTGTATTATTTTTCATGAGAACATAATATCTTTACAGGCTGAGATCAAAGTACTTTGTGGCTTAAAGTGTATACCTAGGGGAAGGTACAGGAACAGAACATATCTGTAGTGATATTTTACTCTAATAATCTTCCAGTAAACAATTTACTGCTAAGAGATTTCCTGAGCCAAAGGTGATCTCTTTAAGTTTAGTAATGTTTTGCAATTTTTTTTTAGCCATGAACGTATCAGTCTCCTCTCTTACCATCTCTAGCACTCCAGAACAAGAAGTTCTACAGCTTATCCACGGGCTCTGTGAAGAGCCTTTTTCTTCAGTTTATTCTGAAACTTCACCTTACAGGCATACAGTGATGCTTCCAGCCCAGGTCCCTGTGATCTGTAATTCAGGCACTGCATGACATTTTTGCATTGAAACACCCTTGACCGATTTCTTTTAAGTGAATTTGCATAACTACTTTTCTTAATCAAAGTTTGGAAATTCTACTTTACTGCACTTTCAATTCAATATTTACAAGCAAGATTTGTGATCCTGAAATTAATAGGCTCATCTAAACCATTTTGGCTTTTTACTGCCTTGCTGTTCAATTACTCTGCGATCGGATCCATTTGCTCTGAAACTGCCAGCTGCTGGGGAACTCTGATGCTTCTGGGATTCCCTGCTGAGTGACAGTGAGGTCTTATTCCTATCCACTCGCAGCTGAAGCATCTGGAGTGTTAAGCAGTAAGTACAGCGTCCAATTCCTCCCATTCCTTGTTGTAAAACAGAGAATACTCCCCATAGAATGGTTCTGTTTCGTTCTACCAAGTCGAAGCAACACTGAGAACACACTCCTTGGTAGAAATCACAAATAGAGTCAGTAAACATAAAATATTAACATAAGCAATAATGTACCCTAGGCACATATAGCCATTATGACCATGTTATTTTTTTAAGGCAAGGGCGTCAACTTCATGGTGCAGCTTTCTGTGCTTTCATAAAGGGGGCTGTAAAGGGAAACCAGCCAAATCTGGCAATTTGTAATGGTGAGACTCACAAAGTGTATTAGAGCGCTGTAAGAAGGATTGCTCCCTGCACATATTGGTAGCTCTGCTTTGGGAATTCCACTGCATGAAAGTATTGCATAAATTATCTGAACTCATGAGAGTTGAGATAGTACGAGTTTCTTTCAAGAGAAGCTGTGGCAAGGGGTGACTTGTATGGGCGTATGTTTGTATTTATATGTATGTATTTATGTATATATTTTAATTCTGAGTCATATGGTTATAAAAGATTCAGTTCTCTAGTGAGATCAGAAGTACATGAGGTTCCCCCAAATTAGAAAAGTCATTTCTCTCATCCTGTTGTCACTATACTATTTATAACCAAATTTTCACTCGTATATCTTTGATACTAAGCCTACAAACTCTAGTTTATAACTTTAATCCATTTTTGCCATTTAGTACAGTAGTACAATTGCATCCTTGAATGTTGACTTCAGGCAATGTGTACTTTTATCAGCTTCTCCTACCTCCTTCTTCCTGATCATATGTGTCTATTTCTGAGGTCAGAATCTTGACAGTATGGCACAAACCCATGAAACCTGCGTTAGTTCCTGGTCATGTTACTGCATCCAATGTAGGCTCAGTCATCCTGAAATTGTTTGGTTCTTGCATGTGAATTATGGCTCTTCGTATCTGCTCGGTTGTTTAGGGAGTGGGAATACCTGTACTGCGTAGAGCCGTATGATACAGAATTTTCAAACCTCACCAGCTCGCTGATCCATCACTGTTGCTTTTAAAATGAAACAAAGTTTGAGGACTTAGTTTCTTCTCTCTTTTGCCTCCACTTCCTATGTTATTTTGGTATGAACTTTGGGCTAGGTGATGTTCAGTCAAGCACTAATGACAGCGTCAGAATGAGCTGAGTTTTTAGGAGGAGGCCCGGGTGCCAGCTTCCATTCATAACTTACTCCCATCCCAAACAACTGTAGATATGGCAGGAAGGGGATAAAGTTAAGTTGTTCTTTTCTTCAATAAGTACTGACTAAAAGAAGAACAAAACTCTTTGGATTTATGCCAGTTGTGAAGAAGTGGCCAATATGTGACTAGGATTTGTAGGAAATAGCTCACAAAATCCTACTTGTTGCTTCCCCAGGCTGGTTACATGAGAGCGGACGTCAAAACTGCAATAACATTGTTATGGAAAGTAAAGCTATATTAGGTAACTTTTAAAAGGTTCTAAAGATTTATTACCTATGAGGTTTTTTTCTTCTACAAAAGGTGTACCACAAGAATCATTGTGCTGCAGGAACCTATTCTGCAGGCAAAAGTATATGAAAAATAGGACCCAATAAAATTCAAAACTCCATAGTAAAAAAATAAACTTCTGAAAAATCATTTTTCTGTAAAATATGTAGTATGTGTAGAAGTCTTGGTTCTGTGGTTATATAAATTTTATACCGGCACTTAGGAATAATGCTGTCATTCTAACCCATACCTCTAAGAGCTTTATATTGTGTCACACCATAGTGTATTTTATACATGCTCTGTGCACATATACATATGTTACATATATATATACACACATAACTATTTTTATTAATAGTTATGATCAGTTACAGGTTATGTGCACCTCTCTTCCACATCATGTGGCAAAATCACTGTGTCTCTTGACCTGTGTTCTCTCTTGGCTTGCTCCTATACGATCCTTGCAAGCCACCCCTTTGGCCAGGTTAGATGTAAAGAAATGAGGCAAGGATTTTGGTTTACGAATGTAAAAATGTGACTGGAAGATGATTGCCTCTGTGGATTGATAGGTATGTGCTTTCCTATAGTTTAGTTCTTCTCTGAAACACTATTGCACTTCAGGGGATTATTGGGGGCCTGAATTTGTTCATCTGTTTGGGGATTCTGTGCTCTAAAGAGTAAAGAAGAAAAGCAAAGTTTGGTCAAGATATTAGGAAAGTGGTAAGTATATTATATACCAAAATTACAAAAAAAAAAAAAAAATTCTGTAGTTAACTAGCTGAGAGCATGCTTTTAAATGGTGTTACGTATTTAGGGCAACAGCAATGTACACTGGCTTTCCAATATGTGCCATGTGCTGTGAAAGGGTCTAGAGTTTAGAGCGGAGTATTCCCTGTTAATCTCAGTAAATGATGCTGGAAAACACAGACAGTGAGAGAAGAAAAAGGTGTCAGGAGAGATGGGGAAAAAAGAACAACAAAACCAGTTTCTGTTTGGACCAACTCCATTCACTAAGTCTTCTCCCAAAGGACTGACTTCTCTAAAAATTCAGAAGTGACTGTGTTCAGGGCAATCCATGCTGAGACACCCTCAAAGTATTTCTGTAGTATTCCATTGTATTAGAGGAAAGCTAGGGTGTTATTTTCTTGCTTTTTATTGTTCTTCTATAATACTGTGCCTCACCTTCTCTGCTGGGAGTTCTCCCAATACACATGAAATCATAGCAGAGTAAAGACTACTAGAAAACCGTGTGCATTTACCACCTTCTTCACAATGTGATCATGTCACGTGAAGGGAAAAAACAAGTGTCGGTGCAGTTTTGACTCATTTGCCGGCATATGTTTGGGAATTACTGCAATGGGAATAACTGCAAACCGCCTCATGTCTTAAACCCAGCGTTCTTTTTTTTCTTTTTTTTTTTTTCCCCAACTTGCTTGCTGACAAAAGTGAGCAAAGAAGTAGAAGGGCTGAAAAATGGTCATTGACACACAGTGATACAGCAAGAGAAAAGGAGAGGGAGTAATTGCATGTATAAACTCCAAATGCCTAGCAGAACTCAGAAAAGTCAATGGTAACAGGTTTCAAATTGGATACAGAGGTGAAGGAAGATGCAGTGGGTTGCCCTTCAGAAAATGTGTGAGGGAAGAATAATACAATCTCAACCACTTTACAACAAATTTCAAATCCTAGTTGTATTGAAAAAGGCCAGTCACCTGTCCTAGCTTGGTTTTTACCTTTCGGTAGTTCATGAACAGTTTTAATTGACTCCTCTCTGCATTGGTCGCCATGTCATTGCAGAGAAAACATATCACCCTGCTTGAAATGAACTGTGTAAATCAAAACTAACGTGCCATTTCATAACCATCATGGCACTTTTTAAAAGTTAAACCTGAAAATGTGCACAGTATCAATTTCTGATTCATATTAAAGCCACTGGGCTAATTAGAGCAATGCATATGCAAATGTAATTAGTGATGACATGCACGCAAATAATTTAAAATTCATCTTGATAAATATTTCACTAATTCCATAACAAGGATGACATTTGATCAGGAAGCAATTGCTTAGAGCTGCTTTTAACTGAAATGCCACAAACATTTGAAGAAGAATGTCTTGGTTGTGTGTAAGTTCTGCTCTGAAAGAAAAAGAGGATGAGTGCTAAGTTTAGTCCTTTAAATATAAGACTGATTAAAAATTAGTTTTAAATGTGCACAGTTTGACACTGGTTTTGAAGACTTCCACTACTACCCAGTTGCCAGGAATTTTAAAAGACAGACTGAGTGCAGCCTCTGCGTGACCGGACAGTGAGCAGAGAGCTGTGTGTGATACAACAATAGTAAAATCAACAGGAGTCTAATTATGACAGCCTAAAGCTGTTTATAATTATAATGCTTAATTAGGTGAGACACAAACAAGGAGAGAGTTCATTTGGTCAACGTTCTCTACAGTACTTTGTTCTGAGGCGGAATAAAATCTCTATACCGACCAAGTAATCAAAACAAAGTTTTTAACTGTTCATAACCTTTGGTGAAATTAAACTTTGTAATTGTGACATTTTATGAAAAGTTTTGACAAAATTTTACCCTTTTTAAAAAATAAAATCTACCTATAAAGAGCAACTCTTCTTGAGAATAGTCAGATGCACTCCTTCCCAAGCCACACTTTTTCTGTTTGAAAACTGAAATATGTTGCTATAGAAAAGCTGCCTGGTTATCTACTTAGTTGTATATGATATATTGTAATTGTAATCTCTTGGTTAGGCAAGGTATCTTATAGCACTGAGTTCTTCCCTAATGGTGAAAGCAGGCAGTTGCAGTGCAGGTACCCCAGCCAAAATCACCCTGGAACATGCCGGGCAGGTCTTAACCTGGGGGTATCTACAGAGTTGGGGGCTGTTGTTTGGAACCTTCTTACCGTAAAAATGTATGTTCCGGTTCAGACTGGTGTTCTCTCTTGGTATCTCATACCCCACAGCAGCAGATATGTAGGAAAGAGAATAAAAAGGGAAAAACCTTTAGTAATATTTCCCCCAGAAGACACCTGCAGCCTCCAGCATTTTTGTTCCTTGAAGGGCATTTTGAGCCAGTTGTATCTTATGTGTAATTGCTCTTGAGGTATTTTTCCGTCTTTTACCTATTTTCCTCTCTCAGCTGCATCCTTTGTTCTGTCCCAGTGGCAGCCCAACAACATGATTCTCTATTTTTGTAGTGGAAGCCACCCTTTTACCTTGACATGCTCTCAGTAAAGTGCAATTTTGGTAGGCGATTTTCACCTTTGGTAGTCCTACCAAAGGATCAGACTCCCAAACATAATGCGATTCCATTGACACGACACGAGCTCTATATGCTTACTTTATACGCACTGTATATTGATACACACTACATTTTTCACAGTGGTGACAAAAATCAAGAGTTAAAATGAGACGTTAGTGTGTATATTTTGGGCACAGAGGAAGATAAGACTCTTCTACTGCAAGATGGCAGCTGCTGGTTTTTTGTTTTTGTTTTGGTTTGGTTTTTTTATGTGGGAGATAATTGTTACTGGTGATGGTTTTTGATCGAAATGTTTTTGCCAAAGATGCAGTGTGAGTTACTTAATTTTTCTGTAAACTTTTGTCAAGTTGCTCTATTTAAAAAAGGGGAACATGTGAAAATTCCACAAAACTTCTAAAGGAAATTGTCACTTAAAAGTGTCTGAGTTTAAAAAATTAATGCCAGTACACTAAAAACCAAGGCAAAAGGGAATGTTTTGCTGCAGCAGACAGATCTCCTTCAGCTACAGAGGAAAAAAAAAGTTTCATTGGTTTTGTGCTGTAATGGTCACTGCTTGCTGATGTTTGTACTGAAAGCACAACAGTGGGCGGTATGTAAAGAAGTAGTTGTAAAAGTACTGCAAAAGAAATACTGGAAAATTGTGGTATTTTCTCATTTCTGGGGTTCAGTCTGTCAGTCAGACTGAAGTAACTAAATATTTTACTAAACTAAGAATTAATTTGATCATTTATCCTAAGTTTCAGAGAATAGTTCATTATTATTTGTAAATGTGCGGCCATTACAACTGTAGAGTAAGTTAATAAAAATGACTTACAGTGCTGAGTATTAATTTTTGACTAACAAGTTGTAATGCTCACTTCTGTGCTTCAGGGATTGTTTCTTCTTTAATGCAATTAACGTTTTTATGCTGAAAGAGGCATGTTCTTACTCAAGCCATAAATTATTAAGCAACACTAAATAAAAATTCTGAAGTACGCATGTATGGATGTCTGTATGTTTCTTCAGGCAACAAATTTTTAATTTAACAATGTCATATATTGGCAGTAACTTTTAGCACAGTAAGGTTGTTTTATCCATTTTATTGTCATTTAGTAAATCAACTATAGGCTACATACACAAGCAAGTGCTTTTTGAGCCAGGGTGTTGAATTGAATTATTTTATATTTCTGTATGCTTTCCAGAAAATAAGCATAAAATGGAGTGATAAACCTGATTCAGAATAAATCATGTTAAAATGAGGAAGCTGAATGTATTGAAAGATTATTTAATAGAGTTCCTGAGCATCATTCTTGGAACCAATGTTGTTTAATGTTTTCCGTAATGGCTTTGGCACAAAAAGCGTAGTATTTTGTTGAAATTTACTAAAGATTCAGTTAGGTGGCATTGTCATCAGAGGAGACAGGCTGAATTGCTGGGCAGAAAGCGTGGAATGACATTGAGGGTGGAATTTTATGTTTTTTCTTTTTTTTTTTTTTTTCCCCCTAAGGCCCCCCCCCCAAAAAAAAAAAAAAAGATATTAAATTTCATAATTCAAAACATAAAATAATGCATTTGGGGAACAAACCAAGATATTCCACATTAGTCTAACTGCCCATCCCTTTGGGGGAAGAAATAGTTTAAAGTATAAATTGATCCAGGTATGACTGTGAGTTGCCAATGTGATGCAACTGTGGGGAAAAAGGGAAATTCAGTTGCAGATTGCATCATTCAAGATCCTTCCAGTAGAGCTACTGGAGTGTTGGACCCCCATGCAAAATGCTCTTATTCTATAGGGGGTTATATATACTCTATTCTGTAGGGGGTTATATACTCTTGATTAAGAAGCATGATTTATTCCAGATGAGGACTGAATTCAACACTGACATTTTATATCACAGTGTTTGCAATTTCTTCTTTCTATATTAAGGATCATGTTAGATGCTAGTGGAGCACTATAATGTAATATTTAAATCCTTAGAATTCATACTAATGTGTGAAAAATAGAAGTGACCTGGAGTGCTTTGACTTTGGGATGAATAGTTTTTGATGCTTTCTTTGATCATTTTCCTTTCTGAAAATCACTTAGCATTTCATGATTTCAGAATACATAATTTGAAGAAGTATAAAATCATAAATCATGTCACTTCTGAAAATTTGTACTTAAGAGCAATTAGTCTATTCTTTGTTTATTGGATGATATTCTTTATTCCTTTGCCTTTGAGAATGATGTCTTATTAATATTAGTTTTAGCATTATAGATTATTTTCATTATATATATTTCTATAGCTTTATACAATAGTTTTCCTTTTATTTAAAAAGGACTTAAAGTACTCATTGTAAATGCAAACACATATCTTAATATTTTGGTTATCTCATAAAGGAATAAAAAGTGTAAACATAATTTTCAATATATAGTATTTTTAGATATAGAAAACTGGAGCATTAAGCAGTGGAGTAGTCACAAGTGGGGATTTGCAGACATTAGCATCTGCTGTGTTATTTGAATGCTATGGAAATATACTGCAGAATGTGAATAGAAATAACTGCACATTAATGAAAGAGATCCAGACTGAGTCTGTTTATTAATATATACCAACGCTACGGTTTGTACAAAAGTCATGTGCTGAAGAGTCCTTATACATGACTATTTCCATATCAGTGAAAGTAGCTGCAGCCCATGTTGTCCTTATTCACTGTCCTTTTTTCAAGCCCTGTCATAGATAGCTTTCAGGAATAATTAAATTTTTTGTAGCTTGACTTGGCAGTCATGAAACGTAGGAGTTAGTGAAAATGATGCATGTCCAGAGGAAGGGCAATGACAAGGGGAAAGGTGAAAGTCTTCTAGAGAGCAGACACATGTCCAAGCATATTCTACTTCAAAAAAGGAAGAGGAGACTTGCTATGGCTTAGGAGCTATCCCACAACTAAGCCCCTTTCGTGTCACTTAAGGCAGAAGCCGCACTGTCCAAGTCTTTCCTGAGCCTCTTTCTTGTTCAGTGCCACAATATTTCCCTCTCTGTATAAGGCTTAAATAGAAATTTTCTTTGTTTCTTTCTTTTTAATGCTCTTTTACTCATGATAAGCCCACCATGGGTAGACAGGTAACTTAGTCTCATAAGTAGCAAACTGGAGCGCTACTGTCAATCATCTTTTTTTTTAGTTTGAACTATTGACCTATCTGTCAAATATTTACATGTTTGTAAATGTACTGCTTTAATATATAGGATTTTTCAAAGATTTTTACTCTCCAAGACCCTTGGGCATGTGTTTCTACTTTTGCATTTCCAGCTTGCTAAAATGGAAATCTTTTAGTTTAAACCACATGATTTTGTAAATAAATAGGATGTGATCAGTGGATGAGTTGATGAGTTAGTAATGTGTTCCCTTTGGACTTGCTGGAGATCTAGTCCATAAACTCAGTAAAAACTAGGATTTAATTAGCACCGCCCTAAAGGAGATGTTTCCATGTGATCAGCTACATAATCTTCTAAAAATGCCTGGTTTTCTTAATTGACTACAAACAGAGCTAGGGACATCCATATTGTTTCACTGCACTAATTCATTCATTTTCCTAGTTTACCACAAAATGGGTAAAATCATAGGGAATGGTTTAAATGTATATTGCCTTGTTGTACTTACAGCTTTCATAACGAAAATTTCTGTTGTGGGAATGGGATCAAGAATTCACTCCAAATGTGTTTATAGTATTGTTAGTGTTTTGTTAAAGTGACTCTGGGTAAGCTGTTATGCCAGAAATGCCAAGTGTTTGTCATGGTCTATGAGAGATTATTTAATGAGATCATAGGGGATAAATACTGCCAATCTAAGGAGCATGGCTTTATCATTCATAATACAGGAAAAATTAAAGGAAGTTAGGCCTCAGTTGGCCTAAGAGTCTACTTGCCTTGCAAACCTCGGCCTCCTGAATACCAGTATCTCAGGTTTCATCTATTACCAGTTCTGTGATTTGTAAGTTCGGGAAAGCTTATCTGACATAAAAATAGAAACTGTTTTAAAACTTTTGTTAAGATGAAGTTTTGATTCTAAAAAATATATAAAATCTTTTTCATTACTCTTACTGAAATTATTACATTCTTGACAACCCTGTATAATGTTCAGTACTCAATAAAATATGCTATTTCTCTATGGCTCAAAAGTTTTTAATGATTTGTAGAAAATGGAAAGCCTTAATTGTAGTTTGAAGTCTTTTTCTTCAATACAGTTGGCTTTTAAATGGATAAATGGATCAGCAAAACTGATAGGCATTTACTTTATTAGTATTTTTCAATATTATCAATCCTGTGTCCAGTATTGTCAACCAGAAGAATCCAATCATAAGAATACTGTTTTAACTCAGTCTCGTTCCCGTAATAACAGTTTAAAAAAAAAAAAAAAGTAGTAGTATTATCAGTAGAACATCAAAGAACTGAATTTTTCGCTACCTCAGAGCTGTGCAGCACATCAGCTTAATTCCCAATACAACGTGTGCTTAGTGAGGTCCTTCTGTAGTGAAAGGGTTTTTTCCGACGACTGTAAAGCTTCTTCCTGCCAACTAGGACCTTGCAACTCTAAACCACAACTCTTTAACAACAACCTGAAAATACACTTGAAGCATATGGATGTTGAAGTATGAGAGTATGGGCCATCTGGTCATCATATGTCTGCTTTGCACGCTTGGATTGGTTTGTCAAGGGTCTCAGAATAGTTTCTGAAGGATTATTAAACGAGACAAAACCAGAAGATTGCTGCAGAGCAGTGAAAGGTCTTGGGACCCTTTTGGCATGTCTTTAGTCTTAAGCTGTAATGTGAAATGACTGTGCTTACCAAATATGTTTACTGTCTCCTCCTGGATGGGTTCAGAACCACGTCCTCCTGTTTTGTTGGCTCTGATGTTCCTCAAACAGGCCTAACCTGCAGGAGATACCTGCAGGCGCGTCGATGCTCCTGGTGGGTAGTCGTGCTCGCACAGCGGTGGCCCTGCTGGCACGGACACTGAGAGAAAACTACAGCGAGACAGTCGGTGAGCAGTGCCTGCTGCGTCTCCTCCGGCCATACCTCCAAAGTTTGTGGCCTGTACATTTGCTGCACTCAGACATTTTATGTAACCGTTCATGAAGTTCTTCCCTGTTCTGTGTACCCAGTGACAATTTCATTTTTGTGGCAGTGGTATTCAATTTACTACAGCTTTTTCAGGGTCAAAGTGTTTAAAATGGGAAGAAAAAATACCCCTTTGTCTGCCTCAGGTAGGCAAAATTCTGTCTCTTAGCGCTTAACATGAGATTTAAAACCTCCAACAATTATTTTTTAACTGTGACGAGAGGAAGCTTAGGCCTACAGTTGTCTATTCTCTCTTCCTTTACATTCCTTATTTTTTCTTGTATGGAAAGGAGGAGGTTTGATATTTTAGGTACTGTACAATAGAGCTCTTCCAGAATAATGTTTTTCTTCCTATGCTTTACTGAAATTTTTATGCTGTACCCAACTGCACACAGTATTATAGATCATTGAAGTCTTTGTGAAGAATGCTGTCTTAACAGGAGGCATGTACCTATCAAGATGCATGTAATCATCCACGTTTTGTGGTATTTATTAAGCCGGAAAGTTGATCAACAAGCAGAAAATTACGTCTAACATTAATGAGAACAGTAGAAATATGCTGCATTCACATGGAAAGGTTTTAAATATTTTCCAGTCAAAGCTCCGTGAGCAGTACACAGGCAGTGATGTATAATTAATCAGGAAAACACTTCATCCACCCATATTGATATGTGTCAGTAATACAATTGTGCTTCTTTTTAACTGGCTAACAGGAAATATGGTGCTGAAAAATTATGTAAATTATTGTTGAGTACTATTATTGAGAATTTTACATAACTTCTTTTTTTGTGTGTGTCTTTTTCTTTCACGAGTAGTTCCCTTTTTACCAAGAATATGTTCTACCAAATTTTGCTTAAAAAAAAGAAGGCAAAATTAAACTCTCATAGTTTTCTTGTTTGGTATAATTTTGCATATATATGTATATATTTCTGTTTCTTTATGCTTCTGAACAACATAGACATTGTGAAGATAATAAAAAAATCTCTGAGTGTAGCTGCAGGATGAATTCTGTTTCCTCTCAAGCTGGTTTTGATCACCTATATATATATATATATATCTTAAAGCAAAGTTCCTATAACCAAAGGGATCAGAGAAATTTTCAGGCCCTTCTTTCTCTGATCCATGTTTGAGAACCAAATTGATGCTGTGGTGGCAAGTCCCAGTCCCATCACGGGCAGCGTGTATGGGACTGTGCTCCATCCTCTCCTCGCCCTATGGTCACGTACAGAATACTGCGATGGTCAGAGCTGAAATAAGTACTCTTGGTGTTCGTTGCAGCAAAGGCAAGGGGTTTGCTGGAGGTGTTTTGCGGTTCAAATCCAGGCTGGCATGCTATCATGGAATAGCATGTATTCCATGCAATAATGGAAGACACCAAGTATGAAGCCCCAAAGCTTACATTAAAAACGACAATGATGGGCACTTGAAAATGAATAGATTTTGTGGAAAGCAATGACTTATGAGATTATTACTGTTTGTCTGCTGAGCCAAACTGTTTTTTACCTCATCCTGTACATCGATCTGCTAAGACTTTGAAGAGATCTGTGTCAGGACAAATCCTCTGCCATGGACATTGTTGTGTGAGGTCTTGCATTTTGTGCAACTTCCCAGAGATTCAGGAGCGCTTTTTTGTGTTATATCTGTATATTTGCTAAACCAGCCCTTGCCTTTTAACCATGTGGTTGTGTTCTGATCAAATACTGCACCAGTCACAAAGCCAGCAGGCTTTCTCCTCCCTATTTTCTCTTTGAACTTGACTTCAGCTACAACATAAAGTGCAAAAGCCATGCTGCTGCGTCCTGCTCCAGAGTGTGTACCTTTGTGGCTTTTGGTTCCTGCCCCTGCCTGTTGGTGTGTTACTCTAGGCTCTTGGGGTCTGCACAGGTATTGGTCTGCTACCTGCGTTGGTGAAGGTGCTGCTGTTATGGGAAGGGAGGTGGGTTGCACAGATGACCGAGTCTCCCGTGCCACCAAGCTGGCACCAACGTGGCAGCTGCCAGGCTCTTACCGACAAACTTGCTGTTCTCTTCAGGTTTCTCTCAAAGTTTGCCTCATTTTATTTAGAAAAACTATTTATGCTGCTGAAAGAACATCAAAAGCATTAATGATACTTGTGCCTGAAATGATGAGATTGTCAGTGAAGCAAAGCCTTCATGTGCTGATTTATACGGTAACCAAAACCAAAAAGAAAACCAGCTTGCATTTCTGAAGTGAGGGCAATCTTTCCCAATGAGAATATTTATATGCGTTCATGTGAAATAGACTACTTAATTTATTAAGTGTTCTCTCATATTCAGATTAGTTTTTCAAATACTTGCTATTTTCCTCTAAAATCTAAGATGACTCTGCTGATTTAGGTGAAGGAGGATGTTCTCTATTGTAAGAGCCAATATAAAATATATGGATGGCTTTATATAAATATTTATAAATATTTATCTGTTGCTCTTGTAGCTCAACATAATTACTTCACATATGCATCTGAAAACTACTAGACATAGCTCTGTGCACATTTGATGATTTTTTGAAAACGGAGACTAGAGAACTTTTAAAATGGAATTATTTAAATATCAGTGATCTGAAGGAACAAGGGAAGATTAAGTCATTTAGGAATCTGTTATGTTATTTTAAATATTTTCGGCAATCCTCATTATTCTAGTGCATTCAACGAAAAGCTGTTCACTGACGTTTTTTCCCCACGAAAAAACCAGAAGATTTTTATTCTAGTCTAGTCTTTTTCAAATCATATTACCCACAGAGTAATGAGTGGTGGAGGAGAAGCCAATGGCTACTTCCTTCACTTGTATGGAAAGAACATGAGTTCTTATGAGAGTCTCTTGGGAAAGGTTTACTGCATTCAAACGATAAATAGAATCACCTCAGAAGTGTTGAGGGTTTTTTTATCTCACAAGTTCAAGTTATATTTCATTGTTTAGTTTCATAGTGTATGCTTTTTCTTTTTTTTTTTTTTTTTTTTTAAACAAGAGGTATATGGCATATTGCAGTGGAATTAATAATTGATTTTTACTTATGTTTCTATTACAGATGTAAATAGTACAGTTTTTGATAAGCCACTGTTCATAAGTTCTACTTGAATTACATTATAGTTGATTACAATTAGAGACTGCTGATTTTTTTGGTGCTGTTGATGTTACAACAAAACAATGCATTCCCCACAACGCATTTTGTGGGGAAACGATTTTTTTTGCAGAAAATTCAACTGAACAATGTGTTTGAGAACACATTTCTAATCCCTGAAAATACCTATTTAATAGAATTCTGAATTTCACTTTTCCTGCAGTATTTAAAATGCTTATTTTAAACCTCATTGATTTAAAATAAAAAATGCAGTACTGTTACTTCTTTATGGTATTACAGTTCAGCATAGTAAGCCTGGAATTCTTAGGTACTACTTTTTTTTTTTTTTTTGTCAAATTAGTAGCAACAAATACAAGATAAGATCTGTTGTTTTTGTTATGTTAAACTAATGCTTCATAGTACCTAGCTATCGCAGTGTGGGAACATCTTAAATTCATAGTTTAACAGCTAGTATACAAAAACTAATTTATAATCTGAGCAAAGAAAGGGGAAGATTTTTGATTGTGCAGAGATGTTTGAGATGTGATAGCCTTTCCTGTGATTACAACCAGTCCTTGAAAATGTCCTGGCAAACTGTGAAGACCTTTTTAATCATGTTGGAACCGAACAGAATAGTTTTAGGCATGAAGTCCTAGTGGTATTCTTAAAGTTCAGTTCTGCAGCATTTCTTCTCTTCAGTTCTGCTAAGGGCCATACTTAATATGTGGCTAAAGCAAAAAGAGGTAGAATTGCATGCAAATTATTTTCTTTCCTCTTTCATCTCATCTTATTATCTGTGCCTTTTTCATGAGTGAACACTACCCCCAACACTAAACACTTTGAGGAATGCAAATTACAATTGTGCTTTATGTAAAGGTTTGTCCCCATTCCCTATGTTCAGACCTTTAGAGGTCTTTAAAGGTTTATAGTTAAGAGCATTTCCACAAAAAACATGAACATCATATTTTCTTGTGTATATAAGTGCTTTTCAGAGGGATATGTAAGCATGAGTGAAATGAGATGATAATAGCAAAAACCTGTAGGCCAAAACACTGCTTTTTTGACTCCTCTCAGGTTTTCACTGAATATAGTTTTTTTTTTTTTCTTTTTCTATAATTTCAGTTTATAACTACAGTTTATCCACTGAAATTAAATGTGATGATGATTGCTGAAGTGTCTTAGCTCCCAGGAATATTTTCAGTATTAACCTTGCACCTTTAATAACTTAAGATAGTCCTGCTTGTAAATCTGCTTTCTCTCATGATGCTGTACTGCCCCAGGCTAACAGCTGCACTTAGCTAAGGCATGGATCTGAAATCCCCTTCACTGAATCCAGAGGGGCAACACAAACATTTTCCATGAAGAGATTTAATTTGCCCATGTATTCCCCCCTGAAAATTCCTGGTAGCTTGTGTTTCTTTCCTTGCTTTAAGGAAGACAATCTCCATTTGTCCCTGCAGAAGAATCAGTTCTCTCCTTCCCCTCTGATTTGACCGTTTCTCAAGGCTGGCTCCTCTTTTGCCCAGGGCTGTATTAGCCATGGACGAGCAATCTCCTAACCTTTCGCTGTGCTGACGTCCTTACAGGGTAGCCAGCTGCCTGTTCCCCACCCTGCTACTTTTGCTCTCTACTGTATACCCAATCAAGAAATTAATGAAAGACTGCTTCTAGAAGCAGTAGAAGAGTAACTACTTTTAGAAGACAACTTGCTTCCTTTGGTAATATTTCTCCCATTCTTGGCAGTAAACTTTAATATTGACAGTGCTAGCCTATTTATGGCTCATGCTTCCGGCTAAAAATGGTTTAAGTAGTGATAATGCAATGGGTTTTCCAAGTTCTGCTGCAATATGAAACTCCTCCTTAGGTACCTTGAGGTGTTATGCCACCCTAATGATACTGGAGTGAGAAGCCAACTAGTTGCCTTGAAAAGGTTGGAAGCATCCTAGAAATTGGAAAGGTTGCATAGAGATAAGAATATTTGATTTTCTATTTCTTTTCTTGTAGCTTTCTATGTATTAATGAAATGTTTGAGGGAGCTGGGAGTTGCTGGAGTAATGTGTAGGGAGAGATTATTTGATACTTGTTTATGCTCAAGGACTGCTCTCATATTGCAGGTGGTTTCTTGTTTACAGTTATCAGCCCCACAAAGTATTAGATTAAAAAAAAAAAGGAAAAAAGGAGGCACTAACTCTAAATTGCAAAAAAGAACCGTTTAAGTTCCATTAGTGACATTAGATCAGGCACACTATGCTGCCTGAGATTACTTTTTAGAATATAAATGTCTTAAAAGCAGGAACATAAAGAGATACTAAACCACATCTATAACCAGAAAATTAAGACTGAAGATGGGTATTATTTCAAGTGCTTCAAGTGGTTTTTTTTTAGGGGAAAAAAAAAAAAAAACAAAACCCCACAACAAAAAAACCCCACAACCCAAATCATGGAGTAAATAGATAAATTGTTACTGCATGGCCACATCCCCAGCTCGGCAAAATCTTCCCTACTTTAAATGTTAGGCCACAGGAATGTCTTAAAATACATGGGAGAAGAAAAACAAAGGCCATGGAATATGCACTTTTCTCCTTTATTTTATAAAGTAATTGTGTCTTGAAGGGAAAAATAATCTTTCCTATGATACTAAACTCTCTCATATATCTGTCTTACAGCACAACAGTTATAACATATTCATTAATAGATTGTAGTACAGTCTTTTTTTTAAAAAAAAGCTTCATGTGCTTGCAAGTCAATAGATTGTTTGGAAAGATACTATTGCTAAGAAACAGAAAATAAGTTAATTCATTTTACAGTAGCTTTTACCTGTATATGACTGATTGAAAGACACTATTTTTTTTTTTCCAAGGCCTGTAAGTTGTATACAGCAATAGAAACTAAATGCAAATGTAATAAAAAAGATTTTTAATTTTTTTTTTTATTTTAGCTTGACAGGTGTAGATAATAGCAGCAAATTATTTGAATAGCAACAGTTCTGTAACTTTATTTCTGAGATAAGCAGAAAGTACATTTATATAGCAGTATACAAGGAAGTAAAAATTTACAGTAATCATAATTGTTTATATAATTCTGTTTCCACTGGGCCATAAAAGTACTGTTTTGAGTATTGGAGTTTCATTTAAACCGGGTTTGAAAATTTTCCCATTCATCAATATAATAGCATAAGTTTCATCCAGGAATTTTTGGAATGATGCTTAATGCTTCTGCCTAATCATGACTTGAGTCCCTTCTTTTGTTTGAAATGCCTTATAATTTGAAAAGTGTTAGTATCCACCAGTTTGGTCAGCTATGTTTAGAAATGTGAAACTTAAAAAAAAATCATTGTTCATAGAGCAATATTTCTCTCAAACTCATCTAATCCATCAATTGCAGAAGCTTGGTGCAGATATCCAGCTCTATAGAATTGAGAACGTTTCTGGTTTCCTGACTAACATCTGCAACAGGTTTGATGAGGTCTTTACTTTGGTGTGTGGAGGTTTTGTTTGTTTCTTTCTTTCTTTTTCTCTTAGATAGTTCTGTTTCCAGTAGGTTTTGTGTGACAGGGAAAAGGAAGAGTGGGGTAAAGAAAAGAGAGGGGAAATACTTAGGGAGAGACACTGTGCCAGTTTCTGTAGAAGAATTTTTTCCTGGTAAATTCAAGCTTGTAGTCTGACATCCAAGCATGAGCTATCCAAGAGAGCGTGGGAGAGAGGGAGAAGGAGAAAGTATGGCATAGATATTGCCTGGTTAATAGGTTGTAGGTTATCACTTGTTCAGTGACAAAAGAAATATTGTTCCTAACTGTCTGGGTGATTCTAAAGCAATCTATGAGGAACATAAGTGGGTGGCAGTATGTAATTAAATGTCCAAGTATCTTTGGAATGCCTGATGTGTCCTGAAACCTCAATTTGATTTGTTGTTGCTGTTTCTTGCTTGTCAAGCTTATGAACTGAGAGCCAGGAAACCAATACATGTGTCAATTGTTCCGTGAAGTGCGATATTGTAAACATGCTCTTATCTCTGCTGAGACCTAATAATATTAAAAGGATGATTGATGCCTCTGGCATACAAATATAGAAATTAGAGATGATAAGAGTTGTCTTTACAAAGACTTCATCTGTTGTTGGAAGGTTTTTTGTTTCATTGTGGGTTTTCTTTGGTTTAAATGGGCACTTCTCTTGGGAAATTAAAAAGATTAGTAAAGTTCCTCGAGAGAGAGGCACTTCTGCATAGAAAGTACTTTAATCATTACAGTGACCCCCTTCCGTTGGAGGAGACCGAAGTTCAAGTCCCTTCTCACATAACTTAGACTTGGCGCTTGCATTTGGGCCCTTGTACTACCTTTTCTAGCTTCTGCTGTTTTTCCACACGTTGTTCCACCTGGGAGCTCCTGAGGCTGAATGAAATCTTCAAAACCTTTCACAAAAATAATCCTTGTTTTCTGCTCAGCTTAATATTAAGGACTGTTTGGGCTGAGTGATGTGCATGTAAAATTCACCTATGTACTGAAATAAACTTCCTCTGCAAGCAAACTCCTGTTGAGGAACAATACCCACAAATGGATTTTCTCTCTTGTAACTAATCTTCTCTGCATGGTTCAATCTGAGATATTTGAATTTGTTGGACGTGATGTAATTAATTTTCACAGTTTGTTGTATTGCTTTTGTTACAACAAATTTTGTATGACATAACATAGTAAAAGTCTTGTGGAACAATATTGGTATATAGAATATACACTTCTATAAATGAGGTGCATTCAGAAAATCATCACAATTATTTCCCTGATTATTACTAAATCTAATAGAAAAGCCACATGAGAGAGAAATTTAACATGATCTGTAACGCTTTGCTTCCCTGTTGCAAAAGTCAGTTATAAATAAGTATATTTTAACCAAAACCAGTGTTAAAGTAATACATTGGAAAATTGTATTTATAAACACATTCACTGAAAAATTATTAGAAGACTATTAAAGTTTCACAGAAGACTTGTGTTTCAACATCAAGCAGAAATTACTTTTCTAGCCGTAATGATCTAAACTATTATGGATTACAACTTCAAATATGGTTTCCATTACGTGCAAAATTCCCTGTGCACTCTTAAGACAGGGAAATTGTTGACCTGACGAGTGGATTGGGCACTACAGTTCCTCACTCAGGTGCACGCTGAACCTACAGCAGAATTTCCAAACTGAGTAGGAAGGAGTCCTTTCTATGATCAGCCCTTTGGGTCCTCATGGAATGGTGAGTTAATGTTGCTAAGTGATTATAAGATTGAGTATGTTTTGTACTGCTGCATCTAGCAGGAAAATGAAATTTGGTTATCTGAACTCCACAAGGCTTTGGGTTTTTTTGTTTTGTTTTTTAAATTTTAGTTTAGTTTAGCTTTATTGTCAGTTGTTCATGCAGTTTTAGTCATGACACTATGACAAACTTATGAGAAAGGGATTTGGTGCATAGTAAGACACTCCTTCGGGACTCTTTGTGGATCAGAGGTAGCATAGCAGTGCAAATAAAAAGCAGGCTTCCTACAAACAAGATAAGTAGAAAAAATTGAGTCTATGGTTATTGGATTAATTATACACTGTGCATTCAAGGTGATAGAGTTTACGCAGCTGTGTAAGAAGATAGATGTTAGGCTGGAATTATAATAGAATGATTGAAAAAATTGGGCAGTTACTATCTGTCTGGGCAGCATGTATATGTTTATAATCATTTGGTCTGCAAAAAATTTCCTGAGTTTTGGGTTAATAGACCTCTGTTTCTATTCTGGTTTGTTTTATTCATGCTGATAGCTCTCCTTTTCAGGGCTGCAGCCATTCCCATTTTTTATCATTTGTGTTTGGAAGGTGCCTCTGGATGGTTCCTTCAAGTGGGCAAATTATAAGTCATGATCCAAAGAAGGACTGGTCCATCTGTCCTGGATTTAATTTCAAATATTGTTAGATTTGTGTTAGATTACTACTTCTAGAGAGAACCTGGAAAAGGATATGCCTATCTTCGGGGGCTGGGGGGGGAGAGGGAGGGGACCAAAACAAAACGTGCCCATGAAATATGTGTGTGTGCATAAAGCCTATTCTGTTGTTAGCGCGTGCCTCATCTCAGAGAATGAGATGCAAAACACTCTTGATAATGTTATCCAGCTGCTTGTGCCAGTTTATGCATTAATTATGCCCTATTCATACCTTGTTTGAGTGTGCACAGTCACAGCCAGTCAGCCCAGGCCGGTACCTATTACTGCTTTATTGCTAGCGGTTGGGAAAGAAAGGAAGAACTAGGCCGTCATCGCCTATGCATATTTTGAGACACCAAAAACTGGTGTGGGAAATGTTTATTTGCTTCCCTGAATTCAGCAGTAGAACTTAATTTGCTGCATACATCTACACGTACTGCATGACATCAGAACCTGACCCTGAGAAATCTTTTTGGAGACCTGCAGAATAAAGGTTGTTTACGACTTGTTTGCCTTGTTTGTTTCAAAGACGTATGCATCAACTAACGGGTTAGCAAGAATATGTCTAAAACTGGATTTTTGTTTTTCAGTTGCTGAATATTACCCAGCTTATACTTCTATAATTATGCATTCAATTACTTGCATTTTTATTTCTGTTTCTTGTACAATAACTCTGTTTATTGTGCTGCCTGTTATCATTTACTACTTCTCATAGAACTATTGAAAAATACATTGAGTATCTTATAAATCGAGATTTGGTGAAGACATAATTTCCTTTTAATTCTCAACTCTGTTTTGCACAGGACTTTATGGACTAAATAGTAAATAGAGTGAACATAGATGACTACCCAGTTAATTTCCTTTTGCCTTAATAAATTACAGGATTGCTTGAATAATACTTGAATGCACTCAAGACAAACTGATGAACACATACTAAAAATGAATGAAACGTTTATGCTGTTAGAATTAAAGGGAGATAAGACAATCTTCCTTGGAAAAAATGTCATTGTTACTGATGGAAAATATCTACGTATATTAGGAGATGTTCGGTTAGCTGACATCATCTTTCGTTTCTATTTCACAATCTATGAAGGACAGTGTGGAAAAATGCTGTATGTATAAAACTGGAACTTGATCTATATTCAAGCAAACTCCCCAGTTAAACTACCATATTAATTATGCTGTTATTCCACAGCAGTTCCACTGAAGTGGATTAAAGCTTGCATATTTACTGAGGTACAGTGGAGCATACATTTTATCTATATAATTTTTTTCGTAGAAATAAGCTCTCTCCAGGTCCATAAAATACACATGAGTTTTATTAATCTTGAACCAACAGTGAATAAAAGCAAGTGCTATTGTTTCTGGCACTTCTACCCATAAACAGAAACAATGCTATGTTTTTTAAAGTATAAGCTTTTTTTTGTTGTTGTTACGTTTATTGTTATATTTGCCTCCAGAGAAATATTTTGTACGTGAGTCACCATGTTGGGTTTGTATAATGGTCCCCACAATTGTAATTTGTGTATTTATAACTATTAGTCTTATAGGATAAAGCTCAAGAATATTAGCATAGGGGAGGGGGGAGTGGAAGGCTCTTGTATCAGTATGTCCAACCTGCACACGGGAGGCAGTGACGCTGTTACCCCTCCTGTGACATTGAGGTGGGTACCTGCCCGGTGTCTGAGACTCTGTAAAATCTTGTTGCTGAAGAGCACTTCCACCAAGACGGACTGGTTCTGCAATCTTTTGTTCTGCCACTAGATGTGCGTTGCTTCCAGAGTTTACAGCACAGTCAGAGACACAGAGTAGATCCTGATAAGGGCAAGGTCTCCTTCACTAAAGGAAAGTGGAATTGATTTATATGCTCCCCATTTTACACCCTTTTTGTAACCATCCTTTGAAATGCTGGCAAATTCGGGTTTGGCAGTACTTTTGAGATGTGCATACTTCTCAATAAGAAAATCCAAAATTATTTACCCCTGCAAAATATAGGCTCTCCCTTTCTTCTTTGAGTGTTTTCCCATAATCATAGTACCAACCTATAAAATGGTCCTTAATTTAGAGTTATAGTCACCTTAGACAAATGATAAGGTGTTAATGTCTTTCAGATTTAATAGTTTTAAAAAGCATTGGTGTTTGCAATGGAAGAAGGTAGATAAAGAACTATTACTGAAATAATTCCTTCAGGCAGTTTTGGTTGAACCATAATCGTTCTTGTTAATCATTAGTTGAAAAAAGATGAGCAGAGGACACCTGACATCTACTTTCACACCTGTCTTACTATGGAAATAATTCACTAATTAATAGAAACTGAGGTATTTGCAGCTAGGATGCTTCTTCTGTTTCAAATCAGTGTAGTTACATTTATATTGTAAATGTGAATGAGGTGATAAGATCTGACTTTTTCTTTGTTGTCCTATTTTTAGTTTAATTTACAACAGCTCAATTGAAATTGAGACTATTGGACGTATTTTACTCAGGCACTGTTTGCTTAAAACCACATAAAAATGACTGAAGGTATTACATACTCTTCCCAGAGAACAGCAATCGCTAAATATTTGTCCTGGTTTCAGCTGGGATAGAGTTAATGTTCTTCCTAATAGCTGGTATAGTGCTGTGTTTTGGATTTAGTATGAGAAGAATGTTGATAATACACTGATGTTTTTATTTGTTGCTAAGTACCCTGCTAGTCAAGGACATCCAGCTTTCATGCTCTGGAACAGGCTGGGAGGGAGCATAGCCGGGACAGATGGTCCAGCTGGCCAACAGGGTATTCAATACCATGTGACGTCATGCTCAGTATATGAATGGCAGGCGTGTTCCAGGAAGTAGCGATCACTACTTGGTTATCGGTCAGCAGGTGGTGAGCAATTGCATTGTGCATCACTCCCTTTGTAAATTCTATTATTATTATTTCTTTTTCTGCTGTCTTAAACTGTCTTTATCTCAATCCATGAATTTTACTTTTTTTTTCCTCCCGATTCCTCCCCCATCCCACTGCAGGGAGGGGAGTGAGTGAGCAGCTGTGTGGTATTTAGCTGCCTGCCAGATTAAACCACAACAATATTTAAGCCTAATTTTTAAATACATTTTAGTAAATATTGTGAATGTCAAGGATGATAGTGTCCCACTGATCCTTACAAGCTGTGAAAAGAGCTGTCATATGGATATGATGGACACAACTCAGTATCCAGGAACACAGAAGTTTTCCAAGCTTTCCCCGATCCTTGGTAGTTTTCCCTGGTCCAAGGGCTGTAAGATGTAAATCTTTGTATGTTGTGACATTCATGGGTGGCTTTTCTGCATAAATGTGCAAAATCATTTTGGGATCCAAGCACCATCACTACGGTTTGACTACATCAGAAGTCCAAAATGGCATGAGAATAGTTCAAATATGCTGTTAACGCTATGCAAGTTGGTAGTCAGGCATAAAGTCCCAATTTTTAATCTCGTCGTTCAGTAGGATTTGGAATCACGAGTGTGTAAATCTTGAATTTGATGTCTAGGAGCTTGGTAGACTGAGTGTGATGACTATCGCATTTGCTTTCTGAGTAGGAAGAATTTACATCTAGGCTAGCTGCTGTCTTTAACGTGTTTTCATCTGTGCACCTCTGCAGCACAAAACCTCCTTTCTGTTAACAGCACTTTTTCCCGAGTATTATGCATGACTGTCATTGTGTTCACTACATATGGAAAAATGCGGACCATCTTAAGTAAAGATTCAGAGCCTGCATTTGTGTACATAAAGTGGAACTTTTTTAGCCAGCAGTCAGTGCTATTCCTGGAGTTATAAAGGTAGTGTTCAAAGAGGTTTAACTCTGCCAACTTCAGATGCTATCTAATTTGAATTAAATCAATAAAGTGATTATTAAATCACTTTAATAAAGATGATGAGTCTGATTAAAGCTGCAGTCACTTTGGGTCACACCAGAACAGATTACATTTAGCTTTCATTAAATAAAAACTGGATGTAAAATTTTTAGCAATTACTGGGGCTTTGGAGGAGAAGCCCTAGCCATGGATGAATAAATAAGGGAAATATGATTTTGTGTGTACTATTCTGGAGTAAAATTCTGAGTGGTGCTGAATGAGTATTAAATTCAAGGCCACACTTTTTACTGAAGGTTTCAGGACAATTATTTTGGAAAAAAGGAAGGGAGGAAATTTCCTCCTGAGAGAAATCCTGAATTAGAAGCAAAGCGAAGTACACACATAACAAACTGAAGATGGAAACCAGGTTCTTGCACATTACACAATTATCTTGACTAAATCCTTGCAACAAATTACCCTGGGTTTTGCAATTCTCCTGGGATCTAACCTCTATAGATAATGCAGTTGTTTGCAACAGATAAAATTGGAAGGTTAGTAGTAATTTAAACATGAAAATATTAAACAAATAAAACAGCACCTCTGTTGTACCTATTTTTATTTTACACTTGATTAATCATTTTACATCTTTATTTGTTTAATTTTAAGATTCAGTGTGCAATAGAATTTAAAGAGGAAAAATATTGCACACACTCTCAAGGAAAACCTGTCAAGTTTGGACCAAATGACAGCTAGGGTTTTTGGTCCCATGTTAAGTCTGGGAATTAACTGGGATTTACAACAGATGCAAAGTTGGTAGTTTGATCACTAGGGAAATAATTAATTGACATTTGTATGATCGTATTTCGGCTAAATCAAAGCTATTATTTCAGGCTGTCTGCAAACTTGGAGTGATGTTGAGGCATTGTGTTGCATTTGTTTCCCTTTGGAAACGTATTTTTAGCAATTAATAAGCTTTTGAAATCTCATTTCTCCCAACTCTAAATACTGTGGCAGAAATTGTGCTGCTTCAGTGAGCATGGAATATAGTCATCTGGGGAAAGCAAACTTAGAACTTGCGTTTCCTAAGTGACATGTGGAATGAGTTTTCAAAAGAAAACTTCACAAAGTTTCTAACAGTCTCTTACTTCTGGATAGCCAAAGATATTTGAATTAGCTACTTGTTAGAACTGATGCTTATTTATACAAAATGCATGTTTATGTGAAGTAATTGCAGAATTCTGATTGATTCTTCAAATGCCTAAATATTATAGTCAGTTTGAGTGTAGGTGGTCAGTAATGCTACTTGCTCTGTGAAATGGCTGGGGTTGATTGTCCTGTATTTCATATCTTTTAGTGATTACAAAAGAGATTGAGATAACAAAGAAAGGAAAGTCTTTCTACACAGCCGCAGTTGTGCCATAAGTCTCCTAGAAGGCCCTGCTAAACATTTGACAGGATTTTTTTTTTCGCTACTTAAATGGATGATGACATTCTTCTGAGACTGAAATTAAGACCAGATGGGCATTCTCATCAGCTAGAGTTTTTTCTAGAGTAAAGGAGTATGTAGTCAATGCAATTGTTGAATTACACTTTTCTTCCTCTTTTTTAAGCAGTTTCAATAGGGCAAAAGCTCTATTAATATCTGGCTTACATACTTCTTTCTTTCCTCCTTTTCCCATGGATGAAATCTGACAATTATTATTTGTTTTAAATTTGATCTCCTTAGCTTGTTGTTTTTACTGTTGAAACAACAATGGGTCTCTTACAGCTTGTAAAATCTCCTGGGGGGCTCCACAGCTGGAGAGGCTTTGGGCACACGCACAACCCAGTTCACAGAAGGCATCCCTATGACATGAAATTACCACTGAAGGCTTCAGAGGAGCTTTTTGCTTAGAGCAGTATTGTTCCAGACGTATAGCACACAAGTCTCACTGTGCTGCTTGTTATAACTGTGTCAGGAATAGATGAAGAGTGGTAGAATGGGTGGGTGTACAAAACTTCTAGGTTATGCAACGAGAGCCATTGAGTAAGAGAGTTTAACACAACCTCCCACCTTCTGGCTTGTTTTTCTTCTCAGTCATTGAAAAACCACCCTCCTAAACTGGTTTAGTATATTGAGGCAATTACTAACAGTGCATTAGGAGGGAATACCTCACAAACTTCTGTTTGACCACAAAATATTTTTTATTAGAAAATAATAACACAGCATTTTTCATAGGCAGCATGGGTCAGGTTTGGGTTTCATTTTCCTTTCTAATGGGCTTTTTTTTTCCAGTGTGCTTTATTACCAAGAATTGTGGCTTTTCTTTATGTGTAATTTCCCTGTAATTTCCCTATCAAAGAGCCTACCTGTCTTTTCTGAAGCTCATCTTGCCTTGGAAGAACTTAGACTAATCTGAACAGTGAAAGAGGACAAATGCTTCTGCAAACTGAGATGATAATTCTGACAGCAATAGTGATAGCCTCTGTTTTGACAGCTGAAAAATGAACCTAAAGCAGGAGAGATCTTTGAGATTCACTCTGCCTGACAGTGACTTTGGCTACTGGAATGTGACTGGTGTGGAATGATGTGCTGTAGTTCACAAATGAGCTTGGCAGGTTGTAAAAAAATTATATTTTTTGTGTTCGAGAGTTGATAGCTATTAAGAATCTTTGGATTCTCTTTGGACACAGGAATAAAAAAATTTTTAAGGTAAATTTTTTATACAGTGTATGCTGGGCCTATCTGAAGAGAGATGAGTGAGCCCTGTAGTAGTGGAACAGACTTGTGCAGTATCATGTGTTTGATATAGAAGCTAGATCCCAGTCTTAAGTTTTATCCCGGACTCAGTTTGTTTTCTCTGCTACGTTCAGACTGCAAAGAAAATAAGCCCTCGCCAGAGCTCCAGTTGAGCAAAACACTTGCAGTGAGCCAACATCTACTTTCTTCTGGCCTGAAATTTTGGGACCACTGTTTTTGTGAGCTTCAAACTGTGTTGTCTAAAAGCACATAAATTTTGGCTGGAGTTTTTCAGCAGACTTCCTAAATCACCTCTTCGCCTGCAAAACCCCATTTGTCCTCTGGCGTTCTCCGACTGCAGTTTTGTAGCTGGGTGGGCTGCAACTTCTGAGCTTTCAAATAGCACTAGGTAACTATCTGGAGACATTGCTTGATGTAAGCTACAAACCTCATTTTAAAACATCTTGTAGGGAGGTGGAATAAGGAGGTGGACCAATATTTCAGAGAGGCCATCTGGGATACAGAGGCAGCCCACGGTAGCAAATCTTGTATGTATTGATTCCAACTGAAAAGACTGAAATACAAACAACCCAATACCCTGTGCAGCCAGGAACCATCAGTTAAAAGCCAGTGCAAAAGCTTCTGCTTATGAGCTCAAGTCAGAGCGCTGGATAACTGTTTGCTTTAAATTTTAGTTATTAATGAGCTGATAAGAAAAACCTTACATTTTTGTACATTTTCCTTGGGTTTAATTTTCATCATATTTATGCAACTTGGCTCAGAATAGCCTCCCTGTTTTAGAAAGCAGGTAAATGCTTCTAATGCTTCTAATGTCCAACATGTCATAACCTCAAAAATCAGATCTTTTCTTTTCTACCTGTTTCAGTTTCATACTAGTTATGTTGACATGATACCTGTGAGCCTCATGATAAATGTACACACATGGCAAAGCATCTAATCGCCTAGCTGATTTTTACTGTTGACTTCACACATTCAAATGCCTTGTTTCATTTAAGCAATGAGGGGTTTGTCCTGCACATATAGAAAATGAACAGTGGACACTCCTCCGTGCACTTTCACTCCAGTTATCTGTGTACAAAAATTGCAAGTCTGAAATTAAACTGACCTCCATCATCAGTGTTGCTGCAGCTTTATGATGCTGAAAAAAATTCAGATAAAGGGGAATGAATACAAACAAAAAAGTGGTAGGTAAAAAAATATATTTTTAGTGTATGTGCTCTGTTTAGTTACGCCATACACTAGCCTGTGGTTTCATGGTATTTCTATGTATTCTATGGCTATTAAATGAAAAACTGATAAAATAAAAAAAACCACCTGAGCTATTTATTGGTAGTATAATAAATGAGTGAATAATGTCTGACTCAGTATGTGAGTTGTATAATCTGAGGGTTGAAATTTGTGTCTGACCACCTACCTCACGCAGTTTATGTGACAGCTGCTGTTGGAAGAGGAGATGTGCAGAAAACTGGGACATGGACTAAAAGCAGTGGTGTATCTGGTGAGTTTGGGGAGCAGATGGGGCCCCATGGTCTCCCTGGTGTTTATGCTGATACCTCCATGTGTGTATCCGCCTTCTCCGGGAGAGCTTTAGGGTGTGTATCCAAGGGTGAGCGGTCGCACACTGTATGCTCCCCATCAGAGGTTTGTCACCAGCGGTGCCTGTATCGCCATCCTCTGCCCTGTGTTTTCCACCTGAGCTCCTGCTCATCACACAGCGGGTGGCCAAGTCCATGTGGCTGCTGGTGCTTGGACACTGAGTTGTAGTCAGCTGCTGACGAATTTGCTTTGCTGTTAGGGATGAATGAGATCCATAATGTGTTTCACGTATTGAAGAAACCAACTAGACCATATTCTAGCAAGAATTTAGGTTTCTTCACTACAGTGTATTCTCAGCTCTAGTGAGCAAAACTCATTTTTATTCATGATTTACTGAATCATGAAGCAAGAAGTATTTTTCTTTGTGTTTTATTTAGTAGTGGGGTTTGGGGTTTTTTGTCCTCTAGAGTCGTTTGTAAGAATATTGACATGGAATGAGAGACATGTGAAAGACTGTATGTTCAAAATAATTGTGATCACTTGAAGAACTTAAATTATGATAATCAGCTGGCAGGCAAAATTTAATTTGGGAGATAACTGTATTAATTAAAATACAGTACTAGTGGGGATTAACCTCTTCATATATTATTACTCGTGTAGGATTTAGTAAATTAGCAGGTAAAAATGTACTGCTACCCCTTTCCCTGTGAAATGAAAATCTGACCTACTTTTTTGTTTTTTAAAAAAAAAAGTATTTTCATTAAGTTTTTAAAAAGGTTAGTTATGAAAGCAAATGAAAAATAGCTTTGATCATCCAAAGAAGATTTATTTAAGATTTAGTAATTTCTTACAAATACTGAAATCTATATTAATACTTGCAAAAGAAAGAAAATACCCATTTGAACAGAAATGGCTTTTGTTTGTGTTTAAAATGAGAAAATATTAGAATGTGATATACAGAAGAAAGGTCTAAAGAAAAGAGGTGGTTAATTCTTTTTTAATCAATTGTCAAACAAAGAAAAGCCCTATATTATTCAGTCAGTAACTTAAATTTTGGATGGAAAAAATAAGCATTGCAACAACATACAAAACTTGTAGCAATATTTCTGGCAAAAGTGATACGATCTGTATGTGACGCTGCATTCAAAATGTAAGGGGCATAGTTTCCTTGCAGGGGAAAAAAAAAAGCAAGTTCATTAAGAATGTCCATCTTGTCACAGATGACATTAATTAGCTCTGACACAGTTTCCAGAAGAGCAGTAAGAAAGAGTAGTTCTCAAAATCAGAGCATGCACTGGACTTAATTATTTCCTTTCTGCTGTTTGCTGTTGTCAGCTCCTCAAATTAGAGCAGACCCCTGATCTGCGCTGAGTCTTGCCTCTTTCCTTCCAGCCACCCAGCTGCCAGTGCCTTAGCGGCCCTCCGGCTCATTTACTTGAGAATTGCCTCTGGGTATTAGGCTCTTCCAACAGAGATTTGAAGGAAAGAATTTTATTGAGTGTCTTAATGCTTGATCCATGTCAAAGGTGTGGGAAGTTTTTTTTAAGGGTGCGGGCATGTCTCAAAGTTGGGCAAAGTAACCACAACCTCTGTTGTAATGGGTACTCTGAAGCTGGGTGGGGTGGGCTGCGTAGCGTGAGGACATCTGGCACGTATGTTGGGTCAGTGTGGCCCATGCTGTTCCTGTTTCTCCTGGGAAACTGGTGTTTGAAATAGCACTTCTTTTAACAAACTGTTTACGCATGTGTAAGAAATAAGAAATTCCAAAATATATTTGAAAGTACAAATTTCTTACCCTTCCCTTACTGCACCTTTCTTACCCTTCCTGCAACATCCTTCTGTGCAATAATGAGCATTACTACAAGCCTTGATATTCCTACATGCACTGGCTGTTCAACTGCAAATTTGTATTGCTGTCAGGGCAACATAAGAAGTTGAGAATAATAAACGTTGGTGTATTTACTGATTGTCTTCTGATCACTGGAACTGCTGCTGTGACACTGTGAGTCCTCTGCCACATGGCTGCCTCCGAGCCATTCTTTTTTTATAATTAAATTTTTTTTTTTCTTTGTTTATTTTACAATTTGGCGTTTTCCCTTCTCAGTTCTTCTAGTTCACTCGCTTCCTTCAGAAATGCACTGGCAAAGGCAATATCTTCTGCTATAAATGCACTACATTTCTAAACTTTAGTTTATTAGGAGTAGTGCTGGCTATAGGTCATAGCATCCTTAATGTTTTGTTAATTAAATTTGAATTTTATAACAATAATTACAAAACTGTATTTTGAATAGCCACTAATGACAGAACACATTTGCACAAATCTTCAGACCTGTTGACATCAGGTTCCTTTAATATGAGCTCAGTCTTTTGGGAGCTGTTTCTAGATGAGAACAGTGGAATGGGATTCTGAGTATCTGAGCTCTGTTCCAGAGTCTGCCACCGGCAAATAAGTTACCTTGGATAGACCATTTTAGGCATAATATGAATGCAAAGTTTTTCAGCAGCATCAAGAAAAACTTAAAGAAGAGCTTTTAAAAGAAAGGCTCAGTTGAGACTAAATGAGGTTGGAAGAACCGGGTGAAGAGATAAAGCAGCAAATGTAAAGCAAGATGAGAGCTGATTTTTTTTTTTTTTTTTTAACGAAAGCAACAGGAGTTTATTTCTTTTTGATACAGTACTTGAACAAGTTATTAGGGGAGGGAGAATTTCACATCAGCTTTACTTTATTGCTGTTTTCTAAAAAACCAAAAAGTTTGAACAGGACACTAACATCAGATCGCATTTGGAATATGCTTCCCGACAATTCTGTAACTGTAAATGAAGATGATAATCTATAACAAAGCAAAACAAAAAATCCTTGAAATTGGGTATATGAATTTAAGGCCTTGCCAGTTATTAAAGAAACAAAAGGCAAACCTTGTGACTCAAGCTGGGATCTAAACAACGGACAGGTAGGTCATGAAATAAGTCACCCAGACTTTGAAGTTTGAAGATTTCCATTTTCCCCCTAAACATCTCACATATCTTTGGAGAGATGCACTCTGCCTCTCAGTCTTTGGGAAGTTAATGCAACTGAATGTCATCTCTGACAGGGAAAAGGTGTGTCTGAACTGTTTATAAGCAGCCTCATGAAGATGACGAATCTTTACATCTTAAGCGTCATTTGTCTCTGTCCTGCCTGCTTGAATAGGAGTTTATGGGAGTTGATAACAACAAAGTGTATTAATATTTGGAAAGTTAGAAATGTGAAGTATTTTAGAATTTTTTCCTATATATAGTCAAGTTGTCATACACTGGTTATTCCACTGAAGAACGTTTGCTTTTACTGTGGTTTCTATTGTTCCACCTGTGGTTTCTTAAAACTGCTTAAATCTCCCTTAGAACTATAGACATGTAAAAACCTGGTTGCATATAGGTGCAGTTCAGTAAGAACTAGGCTGTGCCTGGTAGTTTCCTTGCTACGTGGGGTGTTTATTTGTGGTTGTCTTCTGGTACAGGCTATTTCTTCCTTGCCTTTCAATAACAACAGCAGCTGATTAATGGTTAATAATTAAATCTCGGGTATAATCACTTGGGAATTAGGTCTAACTTTATTGACATTTTCCTTGGAAGTTTGTAGTGATTTGGTACATCTGGTCTGGACTGAAATGTTTTTCTAAAATTGCTTCTCTAAGTTATATTAGAAAAAGAAAAAAAAAAACTATTTAAAAGATGTTTGGTTCATACCTATATGCTTGTAATTATGAAAGAAATATTTATCACATTCACAGAATAACAATTACCAAGTTATCTAGGTGATGTCTTAAAAAAGTGCATCCTTACAAGTAGTCATATTAGTCTAATGGTATTTAAAATTAGCCAATACATTAGAGACTGTTTAAGTAGGTAGGTGCAATTTAATGTCAAACTTTTGACTGGAGCATTTAAATTTAAATGTAATCCATGAAGCGATAAATACATCACTAATTAGCATTAATGTAACATGATTACAAAATAAACATTTGATTAGTACATTTAAATTTCAGTGTAATAAACTGCAGAACTAATTAGTAAATAAAGTGCTGTTAATGCCAACCTTTAGATGAGACATTTATGTGTTGTATATAGGGAAGATGTTTATAGTTAAAGCACAAAACAAACCCCTATCCTTACCAGTGGATATGGAAGTTAAATAGCTTAGTAAATAAACAAAACCTTTGAAAATTACTTTCCAGCCCTTACTTGCATTTTCTTTTGATGCAAGTTTAGTAACAGATTCAGAAGACACGTGGCTTCGTAAATGTTGCAGACAAATGTTGAAGCCAAGAGCGTGAGCGACTGCCCCAGATCCCTGCCTGTCACCTGAGTGATCAGATAAAGAGAAACATAAAATTCCTACCTGATTAATTAGCTGATCATCTGAGTCTGCTCTTCAGCGTGGTTTTGGGGAAACCTTTTGCAACGAATAAAAAGAAGATTTGGTGAAAAGTACTAGCTCAATATCAACATTAATGTCCCTGAAGGTGATTCTTCCAGTTGACTGATAAGTCTTGGAGAGGCTTAAAAATATGAAGCCTGGAAGAGCAACAGTGAGCTGCTGGCTTAGAAAAATGATGTTGAAATGTGGACGTGGAGTCTCAAAAGGCACCAGTTATTCTTGGAAAACCGAGGTGGATGTAGCGCTGGTTAAAGTTTTGCCTAGATTTGTTGCAGCCAATGGGTTTCATTTTTTATTTTCTGTTTGAGACACAGCCTTTTGTTGTTAGATTTGCGATTTCATATGGAAGCTGACTGAGGTTACTCAGCAGGACAGTCCTAGCTCTGTAAGGAATATTCAAATGCTGATTATCCAATGAAAGGAAAATGAAAAATTCATGCCAGAGAAAGACTGAGTACTAGTGCAAACATTTAAAAATACTTTCTCTGGGTACTGAGTAAAAAATAGAGACAATGTTACTGAGTCCAGCACTTAACACACAAGTCACCAAAGGAAACATAAAAAATGTCTGTAATAGACTTTTAATTTTAACATAGTTTTTCTCCAAGGTTCAGGCTTTAGGTCATAGGTTCAGAGAATGGTAAAGTTTTCTTTGTATTCAGAAGTTCTCTTAAGACAATACAGAGACATCTTCTCTGAAGATCCTGAACTAATCTTGCTTTGCAATTGCTGCTATTGCAGATAGGAGTAGTTGCTTTAAAAATAATCACAATTATACTTCTGTACAGAACACAGTATTTTCTAGGCTTTTGAACCCACTTTATTCTAAAGCATAAGCTCCACAGAGCAGCCCCAGGACCGAGCAGACAAAGCCGTTTTGCACTTCTTCAGCCCTACACCGAGTGCCTGCACAAAACATTTCAAGAACAGCCCATATATCTTTCAATACACAAAAAGCTTTCTTGGAAAGCTCTCTAACTCTTTGTAAAGCTTTCTTTATTTCTTTTGGCATAAAAAGCATTCAGAAACTGTAAAAGAAATCTTTGCTGTAGTCGTTACTTTCTCACTAGCTCCTAGCACAGAATGCATTTCAGCTCCTTGTTATAAGGCAAACTTGTTCGAGCCTTTTATTTTTGCAATAAGATTTTAATCAGTTAACTATAGCAGCTAATTTAATAGAAGGAGAGAGCAATTCTTCCAAACAGCTTATCTGGGTTCCCAGTGTCATTTGGAGTATAAAGTATAGCTATAAATAAATCAAAGCTCTTTTCAATGGAAAGTCAGTCCCAAGGGACATCATCTTTGTTGCTATGAAGTATGATCTATTCTATAGTGACTTAAAAGCTGTAGCAGGGAATATATAATTAGCTGGTATCAAGGATATTTACAGCAGGATTGTTTTTCAGTCTAGGAACTGGGATATCTGCACTTATTTACATTGCACAAGAGTATAACTTGTGGATGTAAGGTTTTACATGTTAGTTGTATAAGCTTTAGAATAGCTGCAAAGATTCCCATGTGTCTTGAAAATGAAGGCTCTCATAAGAAGAAAAACATTCATCTTTGAGCGATGGATAGTAATTTTCACTTTTCATGTATTTGGAAGTGATGGTACTTCAAATGTACATTAAGTGGAGCTTACAGCCTATGGCTAATGTAATCCATAGTGTCCAGCTGTTCACTCCTACTCTGTGAAGTATTCTTCTGTAGATGCAGTTTTCCCACTCATTCTTCAGACCGGTGCTAAGCGTCCTGTGAGTGAATCACACGGTACTACTGCTCTTTTCCTTCTCCAATCCCATTTTCAGTAAAATGGTTCAAATATTTCCCTTCCCTCATCTGAAATTCCCCCATGATTTGGAAACATCAACAACTATTAATTCAGTGGCACTGTTAAGTAAATTGACTCAGTGGAAACGGCATACCTGTTCCAATAACTTGTTACTGCTACTTATATCCTATCTACTCCTTGGTTATGGAGTCGGATCTCATTCATGACGGTCAGATTTTGGATGGGGACATGGCCTTCTGTGTTTTTGGAGAACGGTTCCTCATATGCGTAGTGGAAGCCTCATTTTTCTGAAATTTCAAGGCCATAGCGCAACACAAATATATTAACACAATCCTGTCTGCTGCCGGATCAGAACGGATATGCCACAGAGCCTTTACATATAAAGGATTTGTGATTTTTACCTGGACTGTCATTACGGTACTGCTGTCATATTACAGGTATAGTGAGCATACCGAGGCAGCGCGCTCTGTTTGTTTTTTTCCCCCCACAGTTTTTATTGGAATTGCACTGATTTTCCTAGACTTAGATTTTTTTTTTTTTTAACAAGAAAATAAACAAATTGCTGATATAAAATCACTCTCTACCTTCTGTTGTCCTACGAATAGCAATAATGAAGCACTGATGGGCATGTATTGAGGGGTGGTGGTGGGAAAGTAAACAGAGTTCCTAGTAATACTTGTAAAATATCTCTCCAGGAAAGATCTTGGGGTTTGCATATTATTGTGTCTGAAAAGATTAAAAATTTAAATTAACAATTATTCTGATGTGCTCAAGTTTCCCTGGCAAAGGAAAAGCTCTATTTCTTGTAGATTGGGTAGAAGAAAGTCTAAAAGATGTGCCTTTCGAGAATTTTATTTTCCTTTCCTAAATCAATTTTTATGTTGGAGACATAAAATCAACAGTGACCATTGCTATTGAATACCACTCTCCTTCACCCTTCTTATGGAGATATTTCTGAACTTTTCTTTAACTTTCCAGTATGGTAAACTATTTTGAGCTTGTAATTTGTGCTGTAAAAACAAAGACAGAGTAGAGAGGAAATATTTCAAAACCAAAATGGGATACTTGCAATAGGTACAAACATAATAGCTGTTGCACCCATTGGTTAAAAAAAAAAAAAAAAGTAAAAATCGGGCCCCTTGTATCTGATCGATAAAGCTGATGTTGAGTGACTCATAGTACAGACGACATCTGAAATGCTGGTATTTGCTTGTGATCAAAGACTCATTTAGTCACCTTTTCTGCAGTTATAGGGGGTTTTAGTATTATGACAACAGCAGAAACTGGATCATGTGTGGATTAATAACAAGAAACTCCTTATTTCCAAGTTCTTAAAGGAAACAGAGAAAAACATTTAATCTTCTAGTGCAGACACCAATTGTAATTTACATTTTTCATTACATGGCGGTATTCATAAGTCTTAATATTTTTAAGGAAAATGTTTTTCATACAAGAGCATATTCTGATTCCCATTGGTAAGGTTTGCAGTGGCTGAAAATACAACTCTATTGAGAGGAACCATTTCAACTGAATTTTCATTTTAAAATATGAATGTTCTGCAAAAACCTTTTACAGTATAGTGTAAGGAAAGCAGGAGAACAAAAAAAAAGAAGTTGTAGCTTCAATGTATATAGTAAAGTTGACTGATTTATATTCACAGTTTGGGATTTCTCATTCTCGTTCCAACTTCGCAAAAAGCATGCATGTGCTTGTTACTGGATGTGTTCAGTATTGAAGTGTCTTTTATTCGGGCACACTTACCACGTACATTTTAAAAACAACCTTATAAGTCCAGGAAAATGTATTTGCATACGACCTTAAAAAAATACAGAATTATGCCCATGATTAATTCTAAGCCTATATTTTACAGAAGGAATCCATATGCTTTGAGCATTCAGTACCATGTGGTTTTATTAAAAAATGAAGTAACAAACCTCACAACCAACACAACAAGCCTATCTTAGAAATCAAATGTAGCGCTTATTAATAACTTTCTATTTATGTTTTTGAAGTGGAAAGCAAAGAAAAGTTACTGATGATTTAAGCAGGGAGAATAATGTAAAATACTATAGCTCATCACAGAAGTTTATGTATTGTTGTGAATGAAACTAAGCAAGATAATTAAATCACATGGATAAATCAAGAATATTCTATGAAATTATTTTATAAGCAAGGAATTTTCGTTGTATCACAGTATCAGTTTTTTGAGTTGCCTTTGCTTAAAATATATTGGTAAATTGATGTGTGAGAATATACATGCAAATAAATGAAACTTTACATGCAAAATTCTGATAGGAACCATCTTTTATCAACAAAAGGTAGAAGAAAACTAATGACAAGGAATCTTAAAATATTAAGTATGTAATACTGAAAGTTTACCATGTTCAATGATCACTGTAACTTAAAGTGTTACTAGTAAAAGGCAGTTTTTAATCTAATTTGAAATGGTTCTTTGCTTGATTCCTTCACTGGTGAGAAAGTAACTCTATCTCACTGAAGTGAATGAAAAAAGATCCTGATTCCAGCGAGGCCAAGTTTCCTCCCTTAAGACTTACGGTGTGTAACTACCAGACTCTTTCCAGCTAATACAACTTCTGCAAGTAGAAGTTCTACATTTTTAAAACTCAAGCAGTGATAATGTATTAAATATGTTGCTTGTGACAAAAAACTGCATTGGATGACTGATGTTCACTTGTATCTCATCCTATGACCTATCACTTTTATATTCATCTAATTTATCTATTGCTAATCTAACCATGTCAACTGATTTTGCAGATATTTAGTTTATGTATATCTTATACCCCTGCTACATTAGTACAGAGGTGTTTCATTAACATTTCTTCTTGATGCAGCCGGTCTAGACAACTCGAGCAGGTTCCCACAGGGTAAAATCTTACATTTTAAAACATTACAATTGTTAATTCGCGTACTAACTCCTGGGTTGATGTCTTGGGTTGCTTTTCAAACCTAAGTTGCTTTGAAAAATGTTCAGCTTTTGAACACTGTTGCTTGAAGATCAAGTCCAGCGGATGCTGGCAAGTTAAAGACACAACATCGGCAGTCGGTTGGGCCCTTCACGAGGGAGCATTTGCCCTGTATATCTGCTGTGCTGCTTGGTGAAAGTAATTTTGATTCTGCACGGTGGAAGATGATTCTTTCAGTTCTTACTGGTATTTTGATATTCTTCTGAACATTATCTTTGGTTAATGAAGTAAGAATCATTGGATAAATTTAGAGAAAATATTTCCATTATCTGTAGTTTGGTCATTAAAGCTTATCCATGTTTTTCTGAGCCTTTACAAAATGAATGTCTCCCTTCAACATGCAATACTGAAATGTTGTAATAGTTCTGGATCATCCAGACATAAAATCCTACTTAGAGATCATTTTGTTCAGTTATGCTCAAGACACAGCTGAATATTTGTCTAAAAATCTCCAGTTATTACAGTTTAAGCAAATTATAAACTTATGCAAATCTGGGAATTCAGTAGGACTAGGTGAAATATTTTTTCTTTGACTGTTCCTTCTAGCATTATAAAAGAAAGCAAGTGGTATGTTTTTAAAAAAAAAAAAAAAGGTGGTGGTGTCTGAGTCACTCTAATGACAGTTCTCTGAGCTGTTCTTCATTCAGCAGTAGAAAGAAGGGAGCTGTGTCACATTGACATTTTCTATTAATTAATTAAATTTAAATTTAAAAGTAGGACTAGTATGATGAAATGCAGTGCACTTAGATGGATACTTTAACGTCAATTTTTCCGAAATACAGTGATGAAAAAGTAGTATGTAATAAGAGGTGTTTCACTTAACTTGCTGATATACATTTCCTGTGGAAAGTGGAATCGAGTCCAAGAAATGAAATAGATTAAAAGAAAACAGCTGGAATTTTAAAACTACTTTTCAAATGTTCTTGCAGATCATGAAAAGGGCAGCAGTGGATTTAGTCATGGGTTAACTGGCACCAGTTGAAGAGCAGCTAGTCAAGGCAGAAAACAGTAACGCTTCAATAAAACCTAAGCTTGCTATGGAGTGTCCATATCATACTGCCAGAGATTAGATAATGATCCAGAATACTGTACTTTCCATCTAAAGAAGCCAAAGTGCTTTATAAACTTCATTGAATTGGCTATCGATGCTATTGTGGAGTGAACAACCACGCTCTCATTTCACTGCAGAAGTTGGTCTGTGAGTGTTCTTCCCCCCCACAGGAACAGATAGTTACTTTGGCCTCAGGGGCTGTAAATGGAGTAAGGGATTGTCAAAGTTAAAAGTTGCACTTTCTGAGTAATCTGGACTAGTGCGTTGAGTTTGAGCTGCTTTCCCTTCTAACATTTTTCCAGAGATTGGCAAAATAATTTATTTTGGGGGGCTTGCTTCATTTTCTGGATGCTGAACATAAAAAAAAAAAAAAAATTGGTCGTATTTTTTCTCTTCCCTTCTTAATTTTTCTCTAACTCATAACTCCTTTTTTTCCTTGATTTAAACAGTCTTCACAAGTGTGCCTATTCCTCAGCTGCCCAGCCAGCTCTTCAGGTGCAAGTCTTGCAGAATGCCTGCAGTGCTGGGTGTGATATTGGTGATATGATTCTGCCAGCACATTTTAGCTTTCTGCAGTTTTCACTGCCAGATTTTCCTTCCCTGGCTGCAATAAACCTGAAATTTCTGGTGCATTGGCAGTAAGTCAGTCAGCTTGTTGGTATATATTAATTACCAATGTAGATATTTCTTTCAAGGTTAGCTCCTCAGAGGGCACTTGGGCCCCTGTATTGCTAAGACATTTTTTCCCCATACGCTTTTGGGACATGCCTAAATTCAAAGGCCAGTTGTTTCTCAATTTTATGTTCTGCAATACCTTGTCACAAAAAGCCAGTCACTATTCATGATTTGCTTGTGCCTTTATCGTGAATCTCTTCTCCACCTTCCCTCCTCCTGTTCTTCTCTAACCTTTGTAAGCCTCGGCACGAGCGAACCGGGTATGTGGGAGAAGGTCTCTCTTATGGTCAAGCGTTGAGGTAGTGAAGAAGGAAATAATAGGTGCTGGGCGCCAGGAGTTCATGTGAATAGGGTAGAGGGAATGTGCAAGAAAGAGGAGGATTAACACTATCACTTTGCAGTGTTTCTGCATCTAACTGTGGATGGGCAATTTCTAGAATGCGTATAGCTGGAGAAAGAAGCTGTGCCAAGACTATTTGCGTGGTCTCACAAATGAAGTCAAAAGATGCTTGAGATGATGCAGCCAGTTCACACTGCTTTTAGCAACACACTTTCCTTTGTGTTGAACCTTTTATAAATAGTCCCTCCATCAATATATTGAATTCTTAACACGAAGTAATTGGGTCCCTCCACAAGGGAAAGACATGTATAGGCTAGAAACGGAGTCTAAGCTGCAGACTAGATGCTGATTTCCGCTCCCCCCCCCCTCTGCAATTTGGCCGATGATATCCGAAGGCTGCATTTGACATAACCTGCAGCTCAAATGAAAATAATCTCTGTAGTTGATTCCTTTAGTGTTCAGTAAACCCCAACCAATTAGATGGTTGGAATCCGAGGGGTTATTCAGGTGCTAATTAGAAGCCTCCTAGATGACAACATTTGTGTGTATTAGTGCAGGTAAAGTGGCTGCAACTTCAGCTCCATATTGTGGCCATTAGTTTTGTCTGAGACAGTTTGAAATAATTAGATTAAAATCCAGTAGTTAAGAAAAAACAAATACAAACCAATGGTCAAAGTTTAAAGTTATTTATGACAGAACAGCATATAGTAAAACTTGAATAGTCTTCATCACTTACTATCTGAGCTGAAGTTTCATACATTTTATGCTTTTATTACTAAATGGATCACGATAACAACTATTCCCTCAGAGGAGGTTTGTTAACTAAAGCAATAAGCTGAATTGTTTTGTTGTTATTTTTGTTCCCTGGTCCACTTTTTTTAAGTTTTCCTCACAAAGTTCTTCTGAACCCTCCATTAGAGCTATTTATACCTTATAAATTATATCTTGCTATTAAGGTAAGTCATTTATAAATATAGGCTTCCAGTATTTGGCGATACTCAGATTTATGTATCACTTGAGTGGAGTATTGATTCTTCTCTCTCTTTATTTTTATAGCCCAGTTTTTTAGGACATAAAAATGGATGCAACACAATTTTCTGTAGTTAAATGCAGACTAAATAGAATTTCTTAGTGGGAAGCTGTTCTTGTATTTTAAGGAATAGGTGAATAGAAATATATCTTTTGCATATTTGAATTACCAGCAAAGTGAATTAAGATAGATAAAAATCCAAGTGATTATTATTTTCAGCTATATACCCATAGATAAATTCATACTGATGCCTTTGAATGTTTGTATAACAATTTAAACTATATATAAATTTGTTAGGGTTGAATAAGTTTTAATAATTTTGAGGACTTAGATTAATATTCTAGTATTCCCAAAAATAGTGTCTCTTAAGTTGGTTAGTTTTTCTCAAAAAGTGAAAATGTGTTTATATTCTCAAGCTAGGGCTTCTGCTACCTTTTTGAAGAATATTAGTTGAGGGAAAAGAAGATTAATTTTGGCATAATTAAAAATAAAAAGAATTTAAGAATAAGTAAAGTTAAGGAAGAAAAAAAATAATGTTGTCATTTCTTTGCAAAACAAAGTGGAAAACATTGCAATGCCTGCATGTTTATCAAATAATTCATCTAAATGTTGCTCTTGCTGTGGAGCTGACACCTGCAGCACTGGGAAAGTAAGTAGTGGATGGGCTTATTTGATATAAGGTCAGAGAAATGCTATATGGTAGCACAGTATATCAAACAAAATAGATAGGATTGAAGGCAAAGGGTGGTCCTTTTGAAAATACTTAGAATAAGTTGGTCGTATCCTCAAAGACAGTTTCAAACCAAACCCCTTCCCTTTTTTGCTCAGATATCCTACATTTCTTTTTGTTGTGCATCAGCCTTTTTGTCCAGATTCATACAGCCTGACTGTGACCTAAATTGACTGTGCCTTGTGTTTCCTGTTGGCTAAGTGCCTTCAGAGGCCCAAAACCAGTCAGGGACAGGTGAGGTGACAGTTGTACTGTGTATTAAATGCACAATTAATACTGCAAGTTAATGCTTAATGTAGATGATGCTCTTGCGGCTCACTGATCACAAGGTAAGGTCAAAATACTTGTGTATGTCTTTAGAGAATGTGTCCAAACTTAAAAAATGAGAAGATATTAAAGGTGCAGACAAAACAACAGTTTGTAGGAACAGGCATAAGAATACAGACTGACTGCCTTTTGTAAAGAGATCACACTACCTGTGTACAAATCTAGCTGAATTCAGTGGGAAGATGTGAAAACAAACCTCAAGGGTGGGGCAAGAGGCTTTCAGTACTTGCATGTATATACGTGGGTGCTCAGCAAAGAAACGGTTTGGGCTCCATTCACATAACGCGCACGTGACTTACAGGAGTGCGGGCACAGAGGCATTACAGACTGCCTGCTCGCGCGCTGGTTTTGGGTCTGAGCTTGGTTCCCCGGAGGATCCTCTCCAGTGTCCTTTGCTTTGGTTGCATAGGCTGTATTAACACTGACACTCTTGAATGCTACTCAGTTGCCCTCCAAGAATAGATTTAGAGGGTTTGTTGGAAGGAAAAAAACATAGTGTAGTCAAAGAAAAATACGAAAGAAAAAACTTGTCACAGTAAAGATGAATTGAGTACCACTTATGGCTAATACTTCTTAACTTGAGCTGTTATTTGTTTGTGTTTAAATTATTTTTTTATTGATCCATAAATTATTATCACTAGCCTTTATATAACTGATCAGCTTTATAAACATTTAAGGTTTAGGGTGGGTTACATATGATCAAAGTTTGGAGCAGCATGAGAAATGTCAGGGTGTATGTAATTCGTTGTTCTATTTTCCATAGTATTACAATCTAATTCTTCTGGATGCTTGTGTCACTCTTTGCAATACTTCCAAGTACAGCTTGACCCAGTATGTTTTTTATGACATACAACAAAGTGAACAGAATTTTAAAAAGCAAGAAAGGCAGCCCTTAACAGTATATTATTAAGGTAGTATTTTATCTGTGATGGCCTTGATTTTGGAAGCAGATACTTCAGGATGTAGCTTTCTATTCTGTTAAGCGATTCCTATTTTTTCATAACAATGCTTTAATTTGGAATTCTTTTTGAAGGCTCTCTCTTGCTGTGAGTTCTTCTTCATCTACCTAAACAGCCTTACCTTGAGACAGTTATTGGCAGCAGTACAAATTATCTGGCTCCTGTAATGATCTATTAGAAGAAGAGTATGAGAAACCAGTGCAAATTAGCAATAAAAAAATGCTAAAGCTATATATCACTGGCAACAATTTAGGAATAATATCTCTGCCTGAAGCAAATTCTGGTGATTCACTGATAATTTGCTAGAAGCCTTTTAACTTGGTTCTCATTTGTAAAGTTAATGGTAGGTTATTTTGTATTGTGATTGAAAAGACCTGAAATCTTAGTTATTATTTAAGACTATTGATTTCTCCAAATGGAAATTTACCCATATATTAAAGATCTTCCTGTCGTAAATGACAAAGGCTATAGTAAGAATATTGTTTCCACATATTTTAAAATACTACTCTGGTGTAGACACTATCTTCGCTTGGGCATGAGGTTCGCCTGCTGGTTGGCACGTAAAGGAAGTTCTCAGTTTAGGGCAGCTGCTTTTATGACAAACGTAAGAGCCAGCATTTTTTGCAGTAAAGAATAAGGGATCCCATTCTGATTCAAAGGGCTTATGGGGTTTCTGCAATCAGGGCTGACAAAGAAGGCAGTTACCTAGAATGACAGGCTGCTTGGGGCAGCAAAATGCGTGCTCTGATGTTTTGCCTATGCCCCGATTCTGGGGATCCAGCTTTCTAACTTCTGTGCTGCTGTTGAAGGGACCTGAGGGTAGGAGGGAGATGCCTACAGCTGGAGGAGCTTTTCTCTGTACAGCAACTGCCTCTCTTGCTCTTTACTGGGTACCGCGGAACCTGAAGCTGTAGGGCTGCTTTGTGGCTGCTAAAACCAGGATCCTTCATTCCGATAGTTTGGCTGGAGCAATGCAGTCCCAGCCCCATGCTTTAGCCTACATTGATCAAGAGCCTTGAGCCGACTCCGTGCTGATCATGCTCTGTATCTTTGTGGAGGATACAGAGCGGTGCTGGCATCAGTATAACTGAGCATCACTTAGCCCTGGGAAAACTGGCAGTCAGAGGCTTTTCCCCAACTCTGATGGGTATAATGCAATTTAAAATTAAAATTCTGTACCGCACATGAGGGGAACACCCATCCTTCTGGATCCTCACACAACTCTTCAAGCCTTATCAAAGGGACTATGGATATAGATTTTGACATTATTTTATAGAAAGTCAAACAAATATAACAGGCAGGGAATAGTTTTACATAAATACATGTTAAATCTTTAGTATTAATCTAATGAGATTGTGTTGAATACAATGTAGCAGGGATATTTCTGTTTCATTGTAGACAAGAATTTATGACTTTGTACTGATTTTTTTGTTTGTTTTTTTTAGCACGTTTCCACAAGGACACATCCTGTGCGTGGCTTCTGCCACTTTGTTGCCATGTGGGTGTGTGAGGGTGGAAACACACATAGGTGAGATGCCACCATGAGGGTGGCCAGATTAAATCTTGGTCCACAGGAGGGGCTAAAGGGGAATAGAGGCTTCCTAAACAAAAGCAGAGCAACACTGGATCATGCCAGTGAGCTTTCTGTGAGAACTGTAAAACTGGCAGGGGCCTGAGTTTGCTTCTTTCTAAAGGCTACAGAAATAAAATAATATAAACTGTTGGAGGAAAAATGCTGAGTTCAGTTTTCAAAGGTCAAATCTACTATGCCAGCTGCTTTGTTTAATTCTGCCCATTACTCTCAGAATAAAAGCAGTCGTAGCTGCTTGCAGTGTGGTAGTGTAATAAAGTTTATTTGTGGTACAAAAGAAGGCTCATAATACTTGACATTTTAAAAGATATATCTTCATGGCATTTGTCCTTTTCGTTGCCTATTTGATTTGCCCATGCTAGTGTTGTAGGCATGCACTTCCTTTTAGAGGTCATGAAATTAGCCTCTGTGTGTGTGTGTTTTTCTTAAATAGTATTAAAGGCACATTGGGAATTTAATCAACTTCCTACTGAAATTCACTCTGAATTCTTTTTCCACAGGAAGTCATCAAACTCAGTTCTGCGTGTGCACTGTAATTCACCTAGAAATACCTTGCTGAACTGAAGCATTCATGTAGTAGAAAAGAAACCTTTTCATAATGAGGCATTTTTGAGGAAACAGTATTTTGGGCTCCATTCCATTCCTGTACTGCTGTACACTCAGAATAATATTTAGCAGAATTTTTCCTCCTCTTACACTATAACTGACAGCAGAATTTGTCTCACTGCCATCCAGTCAAGCTGATGGAAAGGTGCCAGCTGCTATGAGTTACGCTTGAATATCTTACACTTGATTTCCATATTTTGATTCTTGCTGGCAGAGAATTAATATGCAGATGCATTTGTTAATACCTTGGAGAAAATCCTGGCTTCAGCGAGGCCAAGACTTTACTCCTAAATGCAAGATGACATATAAGGAGAACATTTGTTTGCCTTTGTTTTAAATGTTTTGGCTTTAATAGCTGTGGTTTTATATTGCTTTAATTTCAGCCCATCCCTGTCAACATTATGGCTCTGGAAAGTCTATGCAACAGAATATATCAGTATTCAGACCTTATCTATCTTGGGATCAGAAAAATACTTTTCAGTTTTAATAGATCCTGAGATACCATCATCTTAGTTGCTTTGAGAAATAAAGTGCTATGTAAGTGCTAAAGCTGAATATTTAGATTACTATTAATATTAGGAATGGAGCATTAAATTTTATTTTCAGTGTCTTAGAGGATGTTGCATATACTCTTGACATCTCAGTTCTATAATGCATTTAGTCTGTGGTCTGTGTGGCACAGGTTTCTGACGGATGTTTCTCTGAATGAGGAAAAATAGGAATGGCGGATTATTTGATTTTAGGCTTTTTTAAAGAAAAAATAAACAAATCTTTTAGAGAATAATTTTGAGTCTTAAGTCTGCTTAAATGACCATCTATGCTCATTTTATCATGGAAAATATAATTAAGAAACTCATTTAAAATGCAGCTAACAATGCAGCAATTTTTTCATCACTGTTAATTTTCAGGTTGCAAAAAAAGTCATGTGGGTTTATTTTTCATGTTTCCATCAGATGCATGGCATTCTTTTTACAGGCAAATTGCCTGGCATATTTTCATTTCAAATTTGTCTTTGTGCAGCCCATTATTAAAAAAACTTCTGGGAATATATAATCTTTTTTTTTTTTCTTAGGTAGGAAACTTAGTTTAAATGTGCAGATTTCTGAGACAGTGCTGTTAGTGTCTATTGTTTCTTTTAAGTAAATGTTCCATTGCCAGATGATGTTTTTTATAACACAAAGGGAAAGTGCCGATTTCTCCCTAGATATCTAATTCAGTTTCTGGAAAGTTTACTAAATGTAGGAAAAACCTAAAATCCCTGAAATCAATTTATAATAGCTTACTTTCATTTGTTGTAATGTTTTTCACAGTGAAAGTGGCTTCTTAAGCATTAGAGATGGTATCAGAAAAAAATTAGTGATTATAAGGATCTGGTCTGAGACTCAGGAGACCTGGATTTTAATTCTGTTCATCATCTGTTTGCCACAGGCAAGTTACTTTGCCTCCAGTTATGTCACCTGAGACATAAGTTTCAGTCTGACTGTGATATAGATAACATAGTAATAACTCCTGTGTAGATTTAATAGCAATAATGAAATATATTTGATCTATCAGCTCCATCATCCATTGTGCACATTACTGGCACCACTAAGTTTCACTGCTAATATGAATTAAAAGGCATTGTACTTCTAAATCAGTAGAAGATCCAGAACTCTTTACACTTCTTAGTTCGATGGGGTTTTGTTGCAGGTTGTTTTTTTTGTACTTGAATTTTTATAGCAGACCATAGGCTTACAGAGTTGCAGTGGGTCCCACTCCAGCATCCTGAAAGCTTTAATCACACCTTTAGAGAGCCTCTATTCCTAAACAGATGATTTCAGCAGATGTCAGTAAAATAAATCTTCCTGAAATAAAAAGACATTATTCATTTTGTGTGTCCTCCTTAAGTGAGCTTGTTTGTGAAAGGTAATGGAAAGAGAGCTAGAACTGGAGACCGAAATTCTTTGGTTTTGAGACTAGGTGAAATGTGTAGCAGCTGTTCAAAGATTGTTAGGCTTCTCCTCCAACACTAACCTGGAGCACCTCACAAGGCAGGGATGGGTATGCAGCTAATCCTCCTACCTGTGCCTTGGCCTCTGCTCTACTACAAATTAATAGTAGGAGAGCTGGAGCTTTCATAACAGGGCATTATAACGAGACTGATGTAAAGCCTGAACAGCTCATGGCAACGACTTCTGTTTGCTACCTAGCTGACTTAAATTCAGACTGGCATCTGGCATGAGGGTCTGTGCTCCAGTCAAACAGATGGTGTTGGTAGGTGCTTATACATTACCCTGTAGCACACATGCGTGTAGCTGGGTGAAAAGATGTGTAGATAAAATGGTGCTGTATAATCTCTTGCCTGTCTCTCAGCTTCAGTGGACCAGACTCAAAAGCCCTTTTACTTTCTGTGCAATCAGAATAAAAATAAAACCTTCCCTGCGCTCTGTGGCCATGTAGATGACCATATTCACTGCCTATATTGTGGATGGTCCTTATTTTCGTCATTAAAAGATTAGAAATCTCATCAATAATATTTAGAAATTTTTACAAAATTTGCATGAAAAATAGGAGTTTTTTCATCAGTACTGATCCCTGAAGGAGAATGGGGAAAAAACCCAGCAGTTTTAATTTTTATAATGCTCAGGGATTTCTAACCCTTTTCACCTCAGCATCTATATTCCACCCTTGATTTATACCCTCTGGTGGAGCGAGCACCTGGTAAAACTCATCTAATTTTCCCTCTTGCTAGTAAAGCCCTAACATTTCGCTGTAGATCAATGCAGCTTTTTGGATACTCATGTCTGCTCAGTGTGAATCCGGGTTTCTCAGAACATGAGAGTCGGGAGGACTGTCAAAGGGAAGCAGTCCTCCCTTAATGGGAAAATGTTGGGATTCCCAGCAAAAATACCAGTCTCTGAGTCTGTAATGACTTATGGATGTGATTAAACTTAAGCATATGAAATATCCTGCTCTATCCTCTTAAGAGTACCCCTTTGCATAATTAAAACTTAGAACGTCGTCTTTTTTTTTTCTCGGAGAGGATGATTTAAAAGTTGTGTCACTGTGATTAAAATTACTAATTTTGTCTTGTAAGTGCAACTGGTGATCAAGATGAAAAAAGATGGTTAGAAAATTATTATCGTTCTCATTTTGCACATCAGAGGTTTCCAGGCTCTCAGAATGTAGCCACACACAATTAGTATTCACATAACTGTGGGGGGGAAATGAGTAGTAGAGGATAAAGTGGTAGGGAGAGAGAGAGGAGAACTCCATGGTGTTTCCAACACTGACGAAGCAAGTTTCACTTCCATCTGCTTTAGCAGGTTCTCAGGTTTTCTGGCCACCCTTCTGTCTACCTTTGCCACCAACAATCCGTTCCCATCAGTTGTACTAAAGGTCAAGCAGCTGTTTGTGTGGCTGAGCACCAACTGAGGCATTAGACACTTTACATATGGGGTCAAGAACAAGAGGCTGAAGCAGAAAGCTCCTTTTAAGAACAAAAAGATAAACTGAATATTGCTTATGAAAACCAAACTCAGCAGACAGGTTACCGTTAGTAGTGATGTGCACTGCGATGAGGGTACGGTGCTTTCTCCAGCAGAAGGGTGACATTTTTGATTCTTCCTCTTCAAAATATTGCTATAAATGTAGCTGCTGAATTAGGTCCTTGTCTTTAATAAAATATTTTGCTGGGCTTTTTTTACTACAGTGGACCCATTTTAAACGGTCACCTATCTTGTTATCTTGTATAAAGTAGCTTTTGTACCAATATTGACAAAGATTCATAAGTAAAGAGAATCCTAAAAAGCAGCGTGGCATTTCACAAGATTTGAGGGAATATGTTTTTTTTCAAGTGCAGCTATTTTTCAGTGCCTGCCTCCCAATTTGCACAAATAATTGACAGCTCATTAACAACTCAGTAGGAGCTCTGAAAACCAACTGAGAAAAACAACTTCAGTACAACAGGGGGAACAAAGTATCTGCTCGTCAATTATGCTGATAGTCTCCAGCCAGATTTAAAATGAGGTTAGAAAACAACCTAAGTAATAAATTATACAGGAAGAAAAAGATTATGCTTTCATAGACAACTCCTGCAAGGTTTCACCAGGCTGCGTGGGGTAACTCACCTGAAGTGGGTGGATGCCTGATGCTTCCTGCCTGTGCTTGCTCCTTGCTCGCGGGCTCTGTGGACGTCTGTGCTGGGAGAGGGTCTGTGGTCCTTCCGCAACTGAACGTCTGCCCTGGCACTGCTGACAGCTCTTTGCACTAAACTTTTACTATGCCTTCTCTTGGATTTTACTCCAAATTTTGTCAAATTAGTTAACACTATTGTACTTACCTGGATATGGGAGCTGCAGGATAAAAACTTTTTCATTGTTGTTTTTGTTTTTTTTAATTAAGCGCTGGGCTTGGGAAAGGTTTCTTGTACATGTGGAAAAGTGGTGTCCCATAACGATGTCAAAACCAGTATCAACAGAGCCTGCAGCCAGCTCTGCTCCCAAATCCACTGGCTTCTCTTCTGAAGTAACAGTTCCTCTATGGGAGAAAGAATTTTTTTTTCCTTCATTTCTCTGGGAAATGGCCCAGATCTCCATTCCAGACCCTGCAACGTCTGCCCCCCCCCCACCAGCACCCACTGCAGCTCTTGGCACCCAGGACAAACAGTGATCTTCTGCCAGCAATAACTCTTACCAGTTTTGCATGGGGAGAGAGGGAATTACATCCTGCTTTTGCCTTCCTTTTTGTGTCTTATATGTGCAGTTCTGTTTGGTGATGTTACATGCATATTGGAGATCTAGGTTGGTTGCTAGAAAAACAAGAAACCATTTTGTCCAGAAAGAAAAGGTATGGGGGTAACTTTCTGAAAAAAAAATTATGACCTTTGTCTAAAGAACTAAATTAGTATTTCATATCTGGCCTCATGGTCACATTGTTTGTCTGATATGACGAATAGAGGGATAACATTCCAGAACATCAAGAGAAAAATTCAACAAAGTGCTTTCTAATCTCATAAAAAGCCTAATTACTTACAGTTCTGAGGAGTTGCAACTCCAGTCACAGTCTGTGTTATTTCAGGAATACAGCATGCCCACAAAACTCTGGGTCTGGGACTTTTAATTCGGATCACCAGAGTATACTGGTGAGGCAAATACATGAACAGAAAGTTGAAACTGGGGAAAGGTACTCTTTTTCTTTCATTTTTTTTCTAGTGTTCTAGAAATTAAATGCTGTTCTTGAAATAATTTATTTCCTTGGGAATCAAATTAAGATTGCAGCAGCATGTGTTTTTAGCCATGGTAAATGGAGAAAACTGTAGTTAATGATTTTATCAATATTTTATGACCTTGTTCTTTAATGTGTAATTGGTGATCTACAAGGCACTGAGTAAAGCTGTTCCCATAAGTAAATATTTTGATAAATCCAAAAGGCAATGGGCTATGCAGAATGAAAAGAAATACTACTTGGAAACATAACCATTGACAGCATTTCTCCTCTTGGAGTATTAGTGTTGCTTGCTTTTGTGTGGTATTTGTAATAATAAAAAGAAATTCAGAGGAAACTGAAGTAGCCGGGGAAAAAGCTACTTTGCATTTTGAAGTGTTTTTTGAGAGGAAGGCAAAGGCAAAATGCTTGCTCTAGAATATAGCAGTGTGATTCAGGAAGTAATTAAAACAGTGTAATGCTACTGCAGTAATATAATATAAATTGGGTAGTGTTCCCAGTATAAATATTTCTCTGTTGCAACTGGTAGTTCAGTATACAATCCTTTAGTCTTCAAATTATGCATGCACATACATCCTCTGAAATTACCATTGTTTACCACCTGATGATAAACAGGATAACATACATAACCAGATTTATATATACAGTGTTGAAGGCTGGGTATAAGAAGGGTTCAGCTAATTGACAGCTGTTTAGATCCAAACCACACCACCAAAAGTCAAATGCATGTCACGCTGGACTCGGAAAAGAAGGTCAGTGCAGACTGACTTCTTTCCAGCAGTAGAGGTGCTCTCCTGAGGCCAGTGTTTCAGATAAAGCTCTGCAGTGAAGACTTCCAGTGTTGCCTCTCTGTTTTGATGAGTGGGTAAACAAAAAAATTGCTGCTTCCAAAGCTGTTAGTAAAGTAGTTTTCAATTTCTCATTTGCAGACATTTTCTAAGTAAAAACCAAACAGAACATTACACAATTCTGTATTTTACAGGGAAGTCTGGGCCTGTTTTGGTTACTTTGTTTTGTATTCCACACTCTTGTCTCTACTGTTCACTGGGCAAATAGCAGTTTCTTTGTTGTTTTTGGTTTTCAGTCTTGCATTATTCAAACTTCTGTTTTGAATCCCAAAAGACAGAAAAACTTCATCATGCATTCAAATCCACACATATATTATAAGAACATCCACTGGTGATGAGCGTCATTGGCAGCTCTCACAAGCTAACATTAATTATGCACATAACTAAAAAGCACCATGACTGGGAATCATCATTTCTAATAAAAACATTGCCTTCTTGTCATGGATCACTTTATCCCTCCTTGGGGCTATAAATCACTCATGTCACTAAGATACACACTTTTCCTCTTTTTACTTTTTTCTTTATAGAAAGCTATTGCTGGGAACGTGCTGGTGTGGTGAGGGGAAGAGGAGGAAACTGTCTCGCTTTGTCTTTTTGTCTGATCATCTTGGTCATCTACAGTGAGGTGCCAGGGCAGGTTATATGCCTGCAGGATAGCGCAGAAGAGTAAATGCTGAGACTGAGTGCAAGGAACAAGGCAAAGTCGAGGGCAGATTCTGTGCCGTTGCTACGCTTCACTATCTAATGGTAAAAGCTTTACTTAGGGGAGAGTTATATCTTTAGTATTTAAGGCTGTGTCACATGCCTTTCTTCCTGTTCTTAGGTGTGCAGGACAAAGAGGCTTGCTTTTTTGGTGTAGAAGCTTTTCCAAAGCAAGAGGTTCTGTTGGTATTTCCTAAAGGTGGCCGGGTGCAGGATTAATCACCTGGTGACTGAGAGCTTGCTCTGTTGTGCGACACTTTCAGTCAGTAAAACTTTTCCCTTGGTTTTTGTGATCCTGAACTTTTTACTTTATTTCATAAGATGACCTCATTGAATTAATCAGTTGTGGAGGAAACTTTGGCAATGTGTAGTGAGAGAAAAAGAAGTTCTAAATCCCCTCCAGAACATCAGTCATGTCCTTTTTCTGTATATTTATTATCTAGTATTTGTTTCCTTGCTTTCCTATGAATTTTTAGATTGGGTATATGGAAAAGTTGTTAAAGTATTTCAAATCTTGTCAAAAGATGGGAATGCTAAGACTCCTGTTAATTTGTTATTTACAAAACCTTTGGGAAAACGTTTCAGAAATGCTGTTGCATGCAAACTAAAACCAAAAGCAGTACTGGGGGCCATTGCTGTGCAAAGTGACGTAGATGCTGGTCACAAACATTGTACAGACCTTAACTAAGAATATCTGAGGCCCGATTCAGGACTGGCACCCAACCCATACTGTTGAGGTTGTGATCCTCTTCACACATTAGCTCGAAGTATGACATTAGTAAATGAAAATTGTTTGGCAGCTGAGGGAATACCACGTAACCTGTCCCAGATTCTGCCTGGTTGGATTTGTGGTGCCTGAATCTCCTTTTGTACTGGCAGAGTCAAAATATTTCATTTCAACCAAAATTATATTTAATTCAACTTCCTTAAAACATTTCCTTTAAGACAGACCGAGCTGACATAAATACTTCTTTGTTTCAGCCACCAAGTTGAAAACTTGCCACCTTATTTCAGGTATTCTTGTTTCCTTCTTCTCACTGATGGCAAGGTCATTTCTGTCTACTTTTGTGTTTGCCATCTCTTGTAGTCTGCTTGGCACCTGGATCTGCCAACACTTTGGAATTAATAGATGTAGATGAATAGAGGAAGCCAGGTAAAGAGAGCGTGTCAAGATTACATCTCCTGCTTGAAAGCTGTTGTCAGTATTGCAGTGTGTTTGAGAGCAGAGAGATTTCCTGCAGAAGCAGCTGCTACTTTTATACAGAATTTCTGAAATACTGAAGAAATATCAACTTGTCCTGCAAGGTATTTTTCTAAGACTTTTCTTAATTCTTCTAGTATGGCTACACACAAAACGGAGAGGTATGTAGATCCCAGTGCTAAGATTGGCAGATGACAGTGAACCCATACAAATTTGCCTGGTTACATCTGAAAACAGCGTGGCCACATTTGTGTGCTGCAGCACCTCCAACGCAAAGATTTCAGGGTTATATATAGACTTCCTACACTCTGTTCAAAAAGCAAGCATTTGAGAGCTGCTGATTCTGAAATAGCTTCTTGTTAATGTAGAGACAATGGACCTCGTGGTTTATGGGTTTTGGGGTTTTTTTTATGTTTCTTGTTTTCCTTTTGTACTTCCCTTTTCTCAGCGTTTGGTGCCTGTTTTGGGTATGTCAGTGTGAAGAAAGAAGTAAGAGGTGAAATGTGGCGTTTCTAAAACAACCATTTTGTTGTGAATGGCAAACAAAAACTTTAGTCAGGAGTATGAAAAGATAGAATAAAACTTTTCGAAGTTTATTTTCTAAGAATCAGAGGTCACAAGTCATTTTCTTACTTCCCTTTTTAAGGCTGGAAGTTTCCATTTCCCATCTGAAACTTTTTCCTAAAACAGTTTTACAAGATTTCCAAGTCCCCTTATGCAATTTTTGCTGATATGATGTATGGTTAGAGAAACTTCTGTTTTTAACTTAGCATTCACTAAGTGTGAAGATACCAGATCAGGTCCGCTGTTTTGCTTTAGCTGCCAGAAAGGTTAACACACTGATCTTAATACAAGTATGCCTTGCATTACAGCACTTTTCAAGCTGTGGACACACATTAATTGACTTTGATCCAAGCAATTGAAAGAGTGGTGCAATGAACAACTCATTCCACAAATATATTACTTATTACAAGCAGAGCTACGGGTTTATGAAAACGTTCCCTGTTTAAACATCAGACCTTTGAAACAAATTGAAGGAGTTCTAATTATTAAAAAAATGAAATGTAAAAACTTTCAGAGTTTATAAGCCTTAGGGTGGCTTAATTAAAACTGAAGAGAAATTAAAATTATCAGAATTTAGGGCAACAAGAAAAAAAAAGATGGGTAGGAAATTTCAGGCTATAATAAGAAAAGAAATAGCTTTAAGTCACTTGGTAATTGTAGAGTAAAACTTCTGCCATATGCTGGCTCAAGTTATTAACTGACCCAAATTTCCCTAAAGCATCTAGGTCTTAACCTAAAATAAAGTGTTTATGTACGGATAGTTCTACAATAAAATAACTTTACATCTATTAGTTATCATGATAATGGAAATAAACTACTGACGATTTACCATAAACTCTTATCACTGTAGTCCTTAAAATTGTAGATTAAACTACTTTTAGATTGCAAACAAATCCATAATTTAAATTCAAACTGTTTTCAGTATCACTGACCGGTGCAAATGTGATTTCTATCAGTCTGTAATATTCCTGCCAACAAGTGGGACCCATTTCTGTAAGAGTTGTTGTAAGTATTGTCCATAGCAGTCCATTTGCTCAGGAAGATCAGTTAAGTTTCCACAGCACTGAGAATCAAAGGCTTTTTATTGATTTAGATGGTTTGTGTATAATCACTTCCTATGCTAGATGCCTCATGTTATCCTGCAAAACTTAATGCATCTTCTTAAACCAGGAGTTCACAGTGCTGTTTGTATTTATTTATTGTTTTTGCAAATATTTGTGTAAGGAGTGTTCTGCAGCACAGTGGCTCCATGTCAGGAGTGACATGGTGGCAAAGAGGGCCAAGCACTCCAGGGGGGACAGAGATTTTTGCTGATGAAGTTCTTTGAGGAAATAATTGATCTCTTTCGCTGCTGGCATATTTGCTTTCCTGGAGTCCATGTTGTGTCACGGTCTGCACATACATTTGTCTGGTTTTAGATGCCAAAGTTGAAGCTGTTATTAGAATATCCCTCTTTTCTCTACAACAACGTCCGTGCTAAACTTCTTCAGTATCCACCTAGGCTTGAACATTAGGACCCATTCTTTTGTCACGTTTTTTACACTGATTTTGAGATTTGAGATCAAAGCAATTAGTTAATTATTATGTTAATACTTAGAGGCTAGTAAAAAGTAGATTTTAGTTACTAAGCTGTATTATTGGCATCGGATAGGAAGAAAAGAATGAAACTTTCTTTGGTTTCAAGATGACATCTTGATTTTTATGATTAGAAAATAAATTCAGTATAGCTGCATGTACTACATGAAAAGCCAAACAGCAGTAGCAAATCCAGGCACATCGTACCACGGCATCAAGCTATTATTCAAAGTTCACAATCCCAAGGTTTGGAAAAACATGGTATCAGATGACAGGCTGCGGTTCATTGTTGGATCGGTTTGTTTGAGTTAACACCTTAATAATAAGTCATTTCTGTAATAAAACCATGGCCAATAGAAAATAATTCCATCTGCTGCAGCTGACAATTCAATGTACAATAGCAGCTTAATATTGCATGAAGAAACTTTTCTAATGTAATTTTTATCAATCAGAACTCTCTGAGAACTTAATTATCTGTTTCCACCTACCCTTTCTCCTCTTTTTATCGTAGTTCTCTACCTATCTTAAGGAACAGTGAGTTCATCTCTTACCTTTCACAATAAGGAAGTCTTATCTAAAATGTCTAGATAATGTGATATAAATTCTCTTGCTGCTTATTTTTACAAAATAAAAGTAGCAGTGTAGAGGGAATCACTGCTGAGAGCTTCACGTGTGATTGCTCTGCCTTTTCCAACTACCTTGTGTTAATTAAATATAATAAAAGGTGGTGTGTTGCATATCTTTCTCTTAAGTTTACAATTATGTTGCATGACAGATGAATGAATACTTTTGTCTCTGTTTTTACACTAAAACATGAAAAGTATTTAACTTGAAGAAGTGATTCAGGGACAAGGTCAGAGTAGAATGAAAAATGAGATTTTTACTTCTGCCACAGACACCTTTTCTGATATTTTCTCTTGTGACAATGTCGCAGTGATATCCAGCAAAATTTCTCAGTGTGGTGTTTGTGCTAGGTCAGAGATAGGTGGCAGTAGGTAATATCACACAGTTTTAGGCAAGTCTTGATGGGGGAAGATGGGCAAGAAACTGCAAGAAGCGAGTCTGGCCATTGGTATAAGGATGATGAGCTGCCGTGTACCATACAGACTGCCTTGCCATGGTACCTGTAGATGGAACTAAGCTCTCAAAAGTTTCCTGAAAAAGAATAACTTTCAGAGCAGCCTTGATTTCGGAAGAGTGCAAAAGTGTTTTTCAGCCACTTCTTTCCTCTGGGTTGTGAATTCTGTACTTCTCCGGGCACTGCCCGCAATCGCAGACTGCATGTTCCTGAGCGGATACACCATGTTCTGCTCCTTTCTGGCTTCTGATTTCTCAGAGACCAGTTGGGGTTTATTATTGTTATTCCTTCTAATCTACGGCATGATTGTTGCCATTGTTTATTTGTTTGGTTTTGTTTTTCTTTTTTTAGCTTCTTAAAAGTATTTATAGACCAGGAACAGAAGTGGTTTATTTATCCACAGCAAAAAAGATGGCAGTAGTATTTTTACCTACGCTCTTTCTCAGTAATGCCTCATTTCGAAGCTGGGGAAAAAAGGCAGTTTAGATGCCATTACCATTTTGTTGAGTCTTCATTAAGGGTGCAGTTTGTGATCTGGATTTTCTTGCTTGTCGTATGTATTCACTGTAACCCACTGGTTTTTAATTACCCCAAGGCATTCCAGGCCTATCTTATTTAGACAAGTGCACATCTGTGTATTTTCTTGGGGATTACTATTTGAGCCCTATTCTGAGCATTATTTAGATTATAAAGTATAAATTTAGAGGTGGCAGGTTTATGTATTTTTCATAAGGGATATGTGGTGGTTGGTAGGTACCAGGAGGTTCAGAGGAATTAATCTACTGCACAATAGCAGGGCTGATTGTTTGAAACATCCCTGTACGTTCAATTCAGATTCAGGCACACTATAGTACCATGCTTACTGCTTTAAATGCTCGGTATTCACACTCTCCACATATGAAATATTCACATATTGTTAGGACCCTTTGAAAAAAAAGAAAGTATTTAAAATGCAGGTGGTTTCGCGTGAATGAACTTGCCTGCCTGTATCTGGATTAGCAAACATTTCAGTTCTGATATGTATAAGCGATTCAAAAAGGCCTTATAACTCACATGATATGCTTTTTGTTGTTAACTTTAAAAATCAATTCAATTAAAATGCACAGGTGGCCAAACCTAAAAAGAATATCTGTCCTGTTGATTAATTTACATAAAGCTATAAGCAACATGTTCAGCAAAACACTTGAAATGGAACCTCTCTGTTGGTTTCAGGAAACCTGTCTGTTCTGTGCAGTTCTAATGATGAAAATATTGAATAATACATTATAATTTTAAATTTTAGAACAAAAAGTGAATATTGTAGAAGTGTGGTAAAATCACTGAAGCTTGGTTTTTCCCCTTTATAACAAAAGATCCTTCTCTTTCCAAAAAAGAATTTTGTTTTAAAAAATATCTCCAAATATTGCTGTTATTTTCAGAGATGTAAAGTGAGCACTGAACTTATATTTAACTAACAAAGAATGCTAATTCTTTGTTAAAACTAACAAAAAAATATTAATACAGTGGCAGAAAAAACCTAAAACCTTATTTGTTAATGCCAGGAGGGAAGATATTGTTACCTTAGTCAAGCAGGCCACGTAGTTTTAACTTGCCCCAAACATTTAATAATGTTTGTAAATACTGTATTCTCATACGTTGCCCTGTCACAGTGGTATCAGCCTGGCCAAGTCCTACAGGGGAGGGTAATAATACCCCATTTTACAGCTGAGGAAAGACCTTTAGTGGTAGTCCACTGTCACAGCCTAGGGAGTTTCAGATATGCCAGTACTGGGAGCTTGATGGGGACCAGTGCCTGAGCATGGTGCAAGAGAGGGAGGAGGGACCAGTTTGGAGGGAGGATGCGGTGCAGCTGCAGCACTGGAGGAGCACTGATTAATTCTGGCCCTCGGCGCTGGCACAGCTGTACTGCTGTCCTCTGGTGCAGCGCTGCAGTGGCACCTCTGGATGATGGTGATACACCAGAGATGGTATATCCAGTCAAACAAGACCTGTTTTTTATCTCTCTGATTCAGAAAATGCTCAAGTTTTGTTGCCTCAGGTGTGCTCTTGCGTCTCCAGGGATGCTTCAGTGACCTGGCATGTGAACAAATTCACTGAGATCCCCTGCCAGCTGGATAAATAATAACAGAAATATTGTTTAAACAGTTGCAGAATTTGTCAAATTTTGGTCTCCATCTTTTTGGTCTTTATCTCATCCCCTGTATGAATGGGATAAAGGAATGATGGTCTGATGAGCCCTCAAACCATCTTTTCATTTGATAGTAGAGAGAAAAAGCATCTCAAAAGGATACTGTTTCTCTTAAAGATAATAATTTGTGTTTTGCATAAGCCTTTGAATTTTCCAGGTTGCTTAATCATGTGAATGCAAGACTCAGCTGCTGAGCTTTTGTTTTCTGCCCATAGCTGATGCCTTGCTTGTTTAATTGCTGTGAACATCTTCAGTTTGATGACAAGATACGTAATAAGGCATCCGGCTCTCTGTGCATCTGTGTACACAGAAGCCTCAAGAAGGAAACAAACAATACTACATCTTAATATAAGATTTATAATTAGCCTAGTTATATATGTATCTCTGGGTATTTTCAATTTTTTTTTTCTTAGTACCATATATTCCTTATTCTCCTTTATCATTTGAATTTAAAATACATTTCTATCTTGCACAGGGTATGTTAAATACTAATGCATTGTGTGAACTGAGATGCGTGAAAATGTCACGATAACAAACAACAATTTTTACTTGGTAAACTCTCAATTGTTGCATTTTTTTATTTAATGTAGGGTGACTTCTTCTTGTATCTCTTCAAAATGCAATTTTCACATATCTTGCTATTTGATAAGAAGTTACACTGTTAACAACAAACTAGCAATTAATATTTTCTTGAAGTTTCATACTCTGGGGTTTTTTTTGTAGTTTTGCTGCCTAAAATGGCTGAATATAGCAAAGTGTCCAATGAAATAATATCAACTTACATTTTATAAAAGATTCTTTTGTAAAAATATTATGTTTTAAAGGTACTTTGTGTAAAAGAGTCTGAGTATTTCCATCTCTGAATTCTTCTAGCTCTGGAATGATAGGTGGAAAAGAGAAACACATAATGAGAAGATCTTAATTCTTTTCCTCTTTAGGCTTGACAAGTCATATCAGAGATGTACCATATGTAGTCTTAAGCTAACAATTTTAATTTATTCAATGGGAATTAAGTGCCTACTTATCTTTGAGAGTATTATCTGTAATATCTTTGAATGTTGGCTGTTATTTTGTAAAGTGATAACGATGAATGCCCTCCCTCCCTGCCTTCTTCCCTCCCTTCCTCCCTCCCTCCTCAGATTATAAATTCTCGACGAAAGGTGCTACTATCTGCTAGGGCAGAACCTGACTGGACATCATTACAGGCTTCCGTGCACTGTCATATCGTAAATAATAGTAACAATTTTACTTTAATAAAGTTATTGGACTTTTTTTTCTGTTTAGCATGCACTATTACACCTTTATTTTTCATAAAAGAAAGTAAGCAGACTTTTTTAGTCTACTGCCAAAAAGAAATTAAATCAATATTAGACACTCTTTTGCTCTTTTCATTTATTGCAGGATCAGAAATTATCTTTCTAAAAAACATTTTCAGAATATTCCTCATTTTTATTCCTATCCCTTTTTGCCACCTAGAGTCTGTCAGTTTTATGTTCCAGAAATAATTTATTTCTTTTATCTTTTCTTTTTTAGTGTTGTGTCCTTGTGAAGAAATAAAATATCTCGCATAATTAAAAGCTCTGTGCAATACGAATGAGAATTGATTAGCTAACAACAAAACTCTGGGTTGGGTTACTGCAGCTGCTATAATTGTTAAAGGCAAAATTATAAAAAAGGGAAGAAAACAGAACACCATAATCAGTCCTATAGCTACCAGAATAGTAAAAGAGTTTAATTGCCTCGGTTGGCTGCATCACTAATGCAGTACAGTTTCATTAGCAGTTCCATGGGCTGTTTAATTATAACTGGAAACTTGCATCTCTATTTCTTCCAAAAGACTGTATTTGCTTGGGGCACCTCCCTGGTGAAAACATATGGCAGACCCAAGGCTGCTTTATTTGGAAAACCTCAGGAGATCAGAGCCCAAACCCCATCTCTGCCCCTCTGATCTGGTGAACGTTTCGTACGGAGTATGGCAAAATATTTTGATAGGCAGGAGGTTTTACTGCAAGGTTTGCAATAAGAGTTCCAGATTTGGAAAACAATTTTCGATTAAGGGGGGACTTAATGTCCACCTTAAAAGTTTGGGTCTTTTTCTTGCTTTGTACTTATGCTCTTCAAAATGTCAGAATTCGGCAGGTCTGCATACTTAAAATAATTCCTGACTTTTGTCTTCCAGCTCTTTTTGGATAAAGGGAAAACAGATTTAGAAAAGATACAGCTTGTCAAACTGGATTGATGTATAGCCCCAAAATAAAACTGAAAATAAAAGTGAATACATTAGAAAGGAGATCTGAGCATACAAGGGAATAGGAGAGCAGAATCATCCAATCATTCAGAAACCAGTTTATCATTAGACAGAGTTAAGGAGACTAATTAAAATATGAATCCTTTTTGATCCTCTTTTAAAATATTAATTTCCTTTCCCACCCACCCCCCCAAGTAAGGTCATTCCTACTGTTTTTTTCTTCCCTGTGACTAAGTCGACTTATAAAATGGGTGGGGGACTTTTTTTGAATGATAATTTTAGCTACAGGGTGCCTGGTATAGTTGCATTTACCAGAAAAACAGTAATATGAGCAAGATTTCAACAATCTGATTGTCACAAAACCTCTAAGCAAATTAAGTTTGTCCTGCTGTTACTCCAGTTGTTTTTTCCCCCTAGTTGCCTGCCATCATCAGCTAATATCTAAATCTGCTTTGAGTAGCAGCTTCCAAAACTGAGGGACTTAAAGAGAATATTATATTGGTCATTATCAGGCATTTCAGCAGAGAGGGTTATGAGAACCTTAAAACTGCCTGTGTGCTTCTACTGTATGCAGTGGCCTTCTGCTATTTGTTACAGCCCTCTCCCCACCCTAGCAAAGCCCGCGTACTGTTGGAAGACTGAATAGCATGAGGTCCCATGGAATTTAGGAGAATGGTGGTCTCCTGTGAGCATCAGTTCTCCTCGTGTCCAGCTGCTTCCATGCAGATGTCAAAGGCTTGTTTGCAGGACTTTTCTGTGTTGCTGGTGACAGAAACTCTTGGGGGAGCTAGTAAGGGTGCTTTCAAGGAGGTAGGGATTGGTGCAAGAAGTGTTGTCTAGCAGCAGGTCCAGGCTGGTGAAGAGTGAGATTGCAGACAGGTGAGGTGGTTAGGACACGGGTATACCAGGAATCTAGCATTTGTGCAGTATGTCTATTGCCATTAAAAAATCAAATTCTCTCGTGGTCCACAGCCTGGCCCTCCCTGCGCAGCCCAGGCTCTGAGCCAAGTCTCAGACGCTGGGATGACCACAGCCATCGGGGGATCGCAGGCTGCGCTTCTCTCTCTGTGTTGCAATACGGACGTCTTTGATTCCATTGCATTTTACTCAACAGCTAGCTGTGACCCCCGAGGGCTGCTTCACTCATCTGTGTGATAAGATCCAGTGTGAGCCTTTAAAGCTGATAGATCATTTTCTTTTATGTTACATTAAAAGGGCTATAAGGAACACCTAGTGATAATTTATTGAAAAGACAATTAACAATGAGGTTAATGACAGTGATACATCTGAGCTGTGATTCAACTGGTAAAAAAATTAGTACTTTCAGAATTACACAAGGTCGTGGTTTTTTTTTTTTTTTACACAAAAGAATTAAATACATAACTGTTTTATTACAGTCTTTGAGTTCATAGTTTTCCTTCAGTCTTTATTACGAAGGTTATGTTGAAGTTTTATATATGAATTCCCCACTTACAAACTCCACACAGCTCCCAGCAGTGCTCTCATTGCTATGCATCACGACGAACACAGTTACAGCAGTGCTTCGGAGTGATTCCGGGAGGCTATTTGTATTTCCTCTTGTTCCGTGTTTCATAAGCATCACAACAGAAGGCATAACTGTGTTAACACTGCTTTTACAGCTATTGCAACTTCTTAACGCTGTGCTCCTCAGGTCAACTGTTGCCAAAACAGGAAAAATCTGTCGCTGCTTTGGCATTTAAGAGGCATCATGGGCGAAGCGTGTTCAGTGGAATTAGTGCTCATAAGCAGTTTGTGGTGGGTTGGCCATCCAAAGCTGCTCTATCGCTCCCTTCCTCAGCTGGA